>NC_140971.1:65673819-65701319 GCF_056783735.1 Eptatretus burgeri
ATATATATATATATATATATATATATATATATATACATATATACATATATATATATATATATATATATATATATATATATATATATATATACACATATATATGTAATCTATGGGTCAAAAGTTTTAGAACACCCCCATTTTTACAGTTTTTACTGAAATGTAAGCATTTTAATGTTTCAATGTACTCTGAAATTAAAGCGTGGAACAAATAAACAATTGCAGATAAAAAAAGAAATCATGGAATTGTTTTGTTGACCAAAATGTAATCGAAATTTTTGACCTTTCAGAGTAGCCACTTTTAGCAGATATAACAGCCGAACATACTCGTGGCATTCTTTCCACAATGAAAATCAAATATTGTTTGGAAAGTTCTTCCCAACACTGTTGCAGAAGTTCCCACAAATGTGTTTCACTTGTAGGTTGCTTTGCTTTCACCCTTCTGTCCAGTTCATCCCAAACCAGCTCGATGGGGTTTAAGTCTGGAGACTGTGCTCGCCATTCCATGATTTGAAGCCAATCATCTTGTTATTTTCTTCTAAGGTAGTTCTGACATAGACTGGAGGTATGATTTGGGTCGTTATCTTGCTGTAGGATGAACCGCTGACCAACTAGGCTTAGACCAGAGGGTATTGCATGGTGCTGCAAAATGCTGTGGTCGCCCTTTTGGTTCAGGTTGCCAGTTACTCTGTGCAAGTCGCCGACTCTGGATCCAGCAAAAGAGCCCCAGATCATCACGCTTCCTCCTCCATGTTTGACAGTTGGTGTCACACATTGAGGAACCATCCTTTCGCCGACTCAACGGCGTACAAAAACCCTGCGTGATGAACCGAAGATTTCAAATTTTGATTCATCGGTCCAAAAGACCTTCTTCCAGTTTTCAGTAGTCCACTGGCGGTGCTTCATGGCCCAGGCAAGCCCCTTTTTCTTATTTTGCCATTTTAGCAATGGCTTTCTTACTGCCACACGACCTGTCAAACCTGCAGTTTGAAGTCTTCTCTTCACAGTTGAAGCTGAGACTTCCTTACTTCGACCAGTGTTAAGCTGTGCTTGAAGCTGCTGTCCTGTGAGCCACCTATCACGCAAGCTGTTGATTCTCAGAAACTTGTCTTCTGATTGTGTTGTGGCTTTGGGTCTGCCAGACCTCTTCCTATCAGAGTTTCCTCCGGTTTCCAAGTGCCTTTTGATGGTGTAGGAAACTGTACTCACTGACACCTTGGCTTCTTTGCAATTTCTCGAAAGGAAAGACCTACACTTTTAAGGGTTATAATGGTCTGTCTGTCTCCCTTTGTTAATTGTCTTTTTCTTACCATTATGATAGCATTATACTACTTCCTGCAGTGTAATATTGTCCAAATAATGCTTCAGAGGGTGCAGCAACACAGTCTGTTCCAACACTGCTTTTATACAGAGGGTTTGTAACTAATCAACAAAAGTTGGGACACCTGTAGGAATTGTTTGCATCAATTTTCAAGGCTTAATTTACTTCCATTGCTGCAGAACAGATGCAGTTGCTAATCCATTACTTGTTCCCTGAAAAGGGCCTTTTTTAACAACTGAAATTTACATTATTTTTCAGTTTTTGGTAACCTATACGTTTTTTTTTTTAACCTCGGGCAGTTTACTGCTTAGCTTTGTTCCATTTCAGGTTATTCACTGGACTTGAACTGCTTAAATTTCAGTGAAATACTTTCAGCTCACCCCTTCTAAAACTTTTGACCGGTAGAGTACATATGCATCAGGCAGAAGATAATTGGTTTTGGGTCATTTGTTGGCACAATTAGCCTGCTCATGGCCACTTGAGTGTTTCAATTCAATGGGATTTCCAAATTTCTTGCAGGATTGTGACTTGGTCAGGTGACTGTGATGGACCATGGTATGTAGGAGCTGTTTCGATCGCGGTTTCTGTGAAGTCAGTGATAGCATGCATAGGGGAGGACAGAGCGTTAAAGAGTCCGTCCACTGTTTTGATGTGGAAAAGCCCATTTGCTTTTATGAGTGGGAGGAGCATGAGGAGGGGAGGACAAAGTTGGGGTTGGGAATGGGGGGGAGGGCAGCAAATATGGGACACAGTTTGGAGGGAGGGATTTGGACTTTCAGTGGGGAGTGGGGGTGGTTGAGGAGTTGTGGGTGGGGGGTGGTTGGGGAGAGGGTTTGAAGGCATCAAGTAGAGAGGGAATTCACACCTTAGGGTTGGGAGAGGGAGGGTGAGGACTTTGGGTTGGGGGCGGGGGGAGGTTGATGATTTGAAATTTGTGAGGGGGGAGAGTTGAGGACTTAAAGTCACATTTTACATTGCGTTGATGTTCTGCGAGCCCTTGCCAGTCATAACATTAATACTTTTGTGGTTTCAATCTGCCTAACTTCTTGTGAGGTTGGCATGGGAATGTTATTGGCCCAAGTCTTTCAAGAACTGGCTGGCCAGACCTGACATTCAACTGAAGGTAATTTGGTTCAGGAATTTGAAATTAGGTCAGGGTGTCAGTGATAATTCACCACCACTTCAGCAAAGACAACTTGTGTCACCAACTACCATGATCACCAGAGGTGTTCCTGCAAAGTTCAAAGTTCACTCACAGGTATGATCCCTTGGGGTTTGGATAGCACACGCCCGTCCACTCGGGTCTTGCACTAGCCCACATCGTTGGGAGTTTGCAGTACGGCTGGCTCTCCTTTCAATGAGCGGAGATAGTTCTACAACTCCTTTGCTGTATGGAGGCTCACCCCTTTCTCTAAAATACTTTGCCAAGTAACTTAGGCTTCTTTGAGAAACTTTGTTAGCCATTCTTGGTAACAATCCTTATCTCCCACACACTATGTACTTTAGGGTGCCCTGAACATTGCAGTTTTTAGGGGTTTCTGTGCATGTACGCCGAGCATTCTGGGGCAGATTACATCATTTCAAAAGTTCCGTATTCTGGGGGAATCAACTCATCTGCAATAACGGGTTCTTTACTCGTAATAATAATAAAAAAAAAAAAACAAACAGCGATGCATTTTGGACTGTTGCATCTCATTTCGAGAACTATTTTGAACTCCATTTGCACAATAGAAAAACAAATTATGGAAAAACGTCCAGGAACTATAGAAGCCACACAGAGAGGAATAGCAGGACAAAAGCAAATCGGAGCTGCCAGGCAGTTTGGATTAGCTGTTTTATTGCTGCAAAGGAATAGTTTCAGTTTGACCTTACACATGCAAATGGCATGCATTCAGCCAGGTGGTTATGGAAAAGTAGCCCATTCCATTGCCGACAATGACAAGCCTTTCATGAGTTTTGCCGCAGGAAAAGGTAATGAAATGTACCATTAGTGACTGGGCACAAAGCCACTGCTTCACCTGTTACAGCCAAAGCAACACGACTGTGCATCTGTTTTGGCAGGAATCACACAGACTCTTTGGGGAGCGTACCCCTGAACGCTCCTGATTTCTCATCTGGCTTCTCTACCTCTTCTTCCATGAGCTTTTTTTTTGCATGTAAAAAAAACAAAAAAAAAACAGCACCATTCTCCACAATTCCCCAGGTCATTACCCACAGGGCACGAGGGAAACTGAACGTAGATCGTGAAAAAAATAATAACTCATCGATGTCTTGTCGCAACCGCCAAAAGCGCTTTGTGCTGCAATCTGTTCATCAGGGTTGCAAGATCATGTCATATATTTTAGGACGTTTCCTCCGAGGCAAGGCAGTTCGGTCAATCGAGGATAAAAATCTACCTTTTGCTGACTTGGTTGCTCTCTGTCAGAAGGCTTTCATATTCTAGGTGTTTGGCATGAATCAGGTTAAGGAAAACAGAACAGGATGTTTCTTGTGACATTATGTTCCCCTATCCGGCCTGTTTAATATTGTTTTTGTGAAGACGGTGGGATCTTTGAACTCTTACCCCCCGTCCTCTTTCTTCCTTGGCAATGAATTCGACTTCCTTCCCCTCTGTTTATTACCATTCCCTCTCATCTCTCCTTTCTGCCCCCCCCCCCACACCTTCCACCGCAACATAACGTTGCCCTCCCTTTCTCTGTGCATATGAAATATGTATAGGTCGTTATAGCGATGCACAGTAAGTTTCAAATCATGATTACACTTTGGAGAATCATGGAAATGTGCAACAAACCCACTTTGAACTTTACAAGAAACCAAGTCTCAAGAGACCAGGTAATGAACGTGTATATGAAGCAAGCTGTGATCAAACAAGTACAGCAAGACGATGTTACATTGCGATCGGGAAGAGATGGTGGAAATTGGATCTTTTTTTATTTTTATTTTTAGCACAGCAAGAATTCCACTGCAATGTGGATTGGTAGCAGGGGAAGGGAGTGAGAACTTCCAATTGAAACAAAGCTTTTCAAGCAGTATCATAGTTAATGGTAGAGAAAATCTGCCCATGCCAGCCATGAGTGCGCTCATCATGCAAAGTACATGCATGCTGGCCAGAAAGCCGAAACGTGCGGTCTTACAAGCTCCACTTGCTGTCTCTCTGTTGAAAAATGTATATGTACATGGTGTGGTAAAAAGATGGGACAGATTTCAGGATGAAATAATTCTATGATAATTGAAGGTAATTATTGTTTTTATTTTTTTCTGCTTTATCAGACAAACTGGAGATTAAACCAGAGAGTTGGTGTCAAAGCCACCCAATGCTCACCTGTTTATACATTTATCGTTTATAAAAGACTAGTCTAATAATATTTTTTATAAAGCATTGTGCAGTGAAGTCTGATCCAAATAATTTTAAAGTAATATATGTATTTGTATATTGTAATCAGTAAAAAATAGTGTGGTATATAAAAACATTAGAATCGAAAAAACTTTAACGTTGATGTGCTACAAAAAAGTTAAGTTCAAAACAGGTCAAAAAAATTTAAAATTTGAAATTATTTTTTAATTTCAACTTCACTACATCAATAATATTCCCCAAAGGAACCTCCATGCCAAATATCAGCATCCTAGTACACATATTAAATGAATGGCAAGCTTCTAAATAACTTGCACCAAAAACTTTAACGTTGATGTGCTACAAAAAAGTTAAGTTCAAAACAGATCAAAATTTTTTAAAATTTGAAAAAAAATTTTTATTTCAACTTCACTACATCAATAATATACCCCAAAGGAACCTCCATGCCACATATCAGCATCCTAGTACACATATTAAATGAATGGCAAGCTTCTAAATAACTTGCACCAAAAACTTTAACGTTGATCTGTTACAAAAAAGTTAAGTTCAAAACAGGTCAAAAAATTTTAAAATTTGAAATTATTTTTTTATTTCAACTTCACTACATCAATAATATACCCCAAAGGAACCTCCATGCCACATATCAGCATCCTAGTACACATATTAAATGAATGGCAAGCTTCTAAATAACTTGCACCAAAAACTTTAACATGTTCACGCACACGCTGATGCTCACGCTCACGCCGGGGGTATCGCTCTAGCTCTCTGTTCTTCGAACAGGCGAGCTAAAAAGACAAAAAACAATTAATCTTCGGGGATGGAAAATTGGACACGTGAACAACTAGCATTTGTGGTTGAGCAGTATTTCTTCCTTCGATATTCTCCAATTTCAGCACAAAGAGAATTCAGAAGACATTTCCAAGTTTGTGATGCACCATCAAGAAAAGTAATAAACAGATTGGCGGCAAGCTTGCATGAAATAACAAGACGGGGTACATGCCACACCGCAAAGTAATGCATGTAACTGTTATGAGAGCATTTTTCTGGAAAACTGATCCACAGATTTGGAGATGTGAATTGACCTCTCAGGTCTCCTGATCTCAGCCCTCCTGATTATTTCCTGTGGGGATATTTAATAGACAGAGTGTACAGGAACAGGCCAAGCACACTCGGTGAACTGAAATAAAACATTCCAAGTGAAATTCAGGCCATTCCGATAGACTTTCTTATGAAGGATATGAAGGGTATTGGTATCAGAACAGCGGAATGTGTTTCTCGCCAAGGGGGGCATTTTACTGATATCATTTTCAAACCCAGTGTATTCTGAAGAAGTTGCAATGTCTGTACTTTACAAAAGTGAACACGGTTAAATTAATAACTTCTTTAATTAAAAAATATTTCTCTTTCAAATGTGTCCCATCTTTTTTTCACAGCCTGTATATTGTTGTGGTTTTATAAACCGCATGCTGAGATTGAAACGCACACAGCACGTAGACTCTTTAGAATAGTTATTTCCGTAATGAAAATTAAGAATAGTGCCTTCCTGATAGGGGTTATTATGGAATTAAATGCATTGGGATGGGTCGTTAGCACCCCCTCTCAACCCACTGGGATAATAGAGAAATCAGCGCGTAATGACGTGTGCCGTGACTGCCATCATCACGTAGGGCATGCGTGTTTTACTGCCATGGCATTCGATGAGTGCGACTTTCACCAGTACTCTGGAACGCACGCCAAATTCTCGAATTCCCATTTATTGTTTAAAGCCCCACAAAGTCCTTATATTTCTGTTCATCTGGATGCATGTCTACCCTGTAATGTAATTTATTGCAATCTACTCCTCTAGTGTATTTAGTTTCCCAAATCCTCGTTTATTCCCCTCCTCCTGAAAATGACCGGTAAATGAACCACAACACGACCCAGCTTCCCTGAAATGATTGCGCCATTCCCTAGCTTTGTGTCGTAGACATTTTTGGATGTGTGGGGTTCACCCCGGGAGCATGGGGGGAGAAGGGATTTCCTCCATGTTAAGTGCGGAGCTCCGCTCTGGACGACAGCTGGAAGGACCAAATGAGTAAATATCTGGGTGGGCAGCAGAATCAGCAGGGCTGCAGGAGAATCCTCCAATGGCAGGCATGGGGCCATCTTGTAAGATATGAAGTGGCCCAATAGCTGGTCCTACGCCACTTCGGAAGATCTGGCGTGTGGCTCATTGGCCCCGCCTGCCCCAGGGGTTATAAAGCTGCACTCAGTAACTGGCCCTGTCTCTTTTTTGCATCGAGTTCTTTCGGTCTTGGTCCTGGGCATCACCCTCGAACTCTCCTTCTTGACTCGAGCTCTTGTGGTCCTGGCCGTGGTACGCACTCAAACTCTCATCACCCTCAAGCTATCTTGGTCCTTTTTGTCGCATTCTCTCTCTCTCTCTCTCTCTCTCTCTCTCTCTCTCTCTCTCTCTCTCTCTCTCTCTCTCTCTCTCTCTCTCTCTCTCTCTCTCTCTGCCCTGGTCATCATGCTCATTTCTGCCCTGGTCCCAGACACTCTGCATCGCCCTCGCTTTTTCCCTGATCCCGGACACTTTGGTTCATGCTCCCAACAGAGCTCGTGGACCCTCGGTTGTGGAGATCAGCGTCGGGCCCATTCCGGAGAACGGTATCAAGCTTGGGAGGGTGACGGTGACGTACATACCAGTATGCTGAGGCTATCTTGCCCCTCCCAATTTGTCTCCCCATGTATGTGTGGTCTTATGGGTACCCTGTTTTGTTATCCGGTACGAAAAGCATAGGTTAAGCTCAGTCTGCAACTTGTACATTTTCTTTCCTTTTTGTAACTATACATCTTGATTACTGTTTTCATTGCATTTCCCCTTTTCCTGCCCCAGATGCCCTTTGCCACCATTAAAACCCTTGAGTTCCCTTCCCTTCTTCCAGTACCCCTCATCGTTCATTGTAAATAAATTATTCTTGTTATGTTTCCAATCTGCCTGTGGTTCTCCTTTCTTCCATTGGTCCAGCAATGTCCATATGTAGATTGGCCGGGAGGTTATAATCCCGCAACTTATTGGCTCTCATATCAGTCTGGCATTGTGCTAGCGAAAAGCTCAGCCACATTAATTAAGATCCAATAAAATAACAACAGCATAATTGCCGAGGGAACGATTTCCTGGCAAGGAGATCACATGCTCTTATGCAAACGGTTTTCAGACGGAGGACCCTGAGTAACGTGGTCAAGTTATTGGCATTCACCGTCGATTAGTGACCCGCCGCGATACGAAGTTATTCGTGTGTGTCAGCCTCGATTCCCAATGAGTCCAGGGAGAACCAAGAATGCCTCCACCCTCATACCCCCAGGACTCCAGGTCCACAACAATATGGTTTTAAAAAGCTCAACATTACAACAAAGCTAAGCACAGGTATGTCAGTGTGAAGACCAAAGTACCTGGTCATATTAAACCTGTCAAACCAATTCATATACACCCCAACCCTCAAGGCCAAAATTATACATGGTCAAACAACAAACACAAGAGCCATGGTCTGAAGGCAAAATGTGTGGTCAAACAAAATGCGCCTTTTACTACTGTTTCTGTCTGCAAGCTCTATTAGCATGATAAAAATACACTTCAATGGCACAATTGACATTAAACCTTTACACTGTGTAACACCACATAATATGAGGGTGCCAGGAAGCAAAGCGAGGCAAGACACCTCATTTGCATTGGCCAACACTGAACTTGATCAATGACTTTACCAATGGATTGACCAACCAATTGAAAGATGGAACACATAAGATCAGAACATCCTTTTACGCCAAGATGGTTGACCCTCCATAAGGGGAATTTGGCAACAGAAACATGATCCATGGCCTACTATTACTGGAGTATTCAGGATATGCGACTTCCTCACAAGCACATTGCTTATCATAGCAACCTTAAGCGTTTATATAGTGTGCATGGGAAATCTCACCATGTCTGCAGTTTCGTTGCATTTTCAATCCAGTAACCCTCGGCTCCAGCCGGCTCTGTGGAAGGGAAAGCGAGAAGCGCGTTTGCAAAAGAATCGTTGCTGGTGCAGAACAAGCAGAGGAGGTTTTACGTCTTTAGAAGCCAGGGCCATGGGTAGACCTGGCTGACCAGCAGACAAAGGACCTCTCAGCCAGCGAGATGAATTGAGCAGACAACTGGGCAGCGCTTTACCGAGAATGCCCAAGTGGGGAAAGAAGCACAAAGGGGTTTAAATATATAATTATATTTTAAGGCAATTTTAAAACACATTTTTATTCTGCATGGATGTTATAAAGAGGCACGATTATGGGCTGCAGCAACCGTTATCCAGTTGCAAGCATTTAATTCATGTGATGTTATTATTATTATTATTATTCGAAATGTTACATGGTACACTTTAAACAACATGCTTTAAGAATGCCTTGACTTTGTATTGTGCGCCTCTCATTTATCGACCACTAAAACAATGTTTAACACAGAGATGATGGGAGGTGGTCATGAGGACAAGCGTGAGTTTTAAGTGTTACCTTGGGAGAGCAGGTTAAACACCCTACCCGTCCTCGCGGCCTATACGCAGCCGTATAGAGAGATCTCAAACTGCTCGCAGGTTACACCGAAGCATGTTACACGGTTACAGTCTTACAGCGGAGGAAAGGAGAGACAGGGAAGAAAAAAAAGTCAGAGAATTAAAAGTTCTTACGAACATCCCATTCAAAATCGTTTAATTGGACAAAAGTTTTTTTTTTTTTAAAGATGGCACAAAACATTGTGAGGCAAACGTTCGGGTTAAATTTTTAAAAAACCAAAAAAAAAAAAAACCGGATATGATTATTTACACTTAACATTAATTTTGTCCATCTCCATGAGCATCGTCCCGCTCCTCGATATCTACAGAAACCGATACCAACACGGAATCACACACAGCACGTCCAAAAAGGCAGACTTTACTGCTGAATGCACTAACAAGCTATTTATATAATCTGGTATGCAATGATATATATATATATATATATATATATATATATATATATATATATATATATATATATATATATATATATATATATATCTGAGCTTACAAGACGTATTGGCACAGACAGGCCCAAATGATCAAGGGCACAATTTAACAACACAGGATGTGCCCAGAGTTATGAAAGAAAGTTACTTTTAAAAGGAAGATCTGTCTGCAAATTTGTTTATTTTACATTTATGCTGCAAATTATATCAAGACCAAAAACGTGGATCGAACAAAGGACCTTGACTGGTCATTTTCTTTCTCCTTTCAAAAGATTTAAAAAAACAAAGATCCACATTCACGACGCCAGTAAGATCTAGAGTTCAATTACGAGACAGAAAGAAAAGCAGACCAATTCACCTACAACTCTGTCCGATAACACACAACTACCTTTGCAGAGATAACTGTACAGTCTGGGCTTAATTTGCACTCTCGATTCCTTTTGCAGGCTAGGCCGATAGGGAGGCGCGTGGGCACAGTGTGCTGCGTTGCCACCCTCAGAACTGCCCGTATGGGTGGTCCCGGAATGAACCCTTCGATCCCCGACTTGCTGGTGCCTTCAGCTGACGTGGTGGAGCAGGCCATGGCTCAATGTAGGCTGGGAATAAGGTGTTGGTGGAAAAGACAAAGCAAAGGATTAAATCTTCACCTACGCTCTACAGGTGTTTATTTTTTAACCACCACGAGCAGACAACTGGGTTTATTTTTTCATTTTATGATTGTAACTGCCTAATTATTGATGTAGACACCGAGATAAATCAGAACAAACAAAACCTGAAGAGTAACGTCTGTTGTAATTGTGGAAGCCATGTCGATGGTGACAGTGGCCTTAAGAAGTACGGCAGGGCCTTCAATTTTTGTCACCTTTTTATGACACGAGATGAAACGCACAATATAATGGGTAAAGGGGTTTTGTGAGCCTGTGGTTTAGCATTAAAACATGTTGACACAGGCTAATTCGACTTTAAATATATTGAGGTGTCTTGGAGAAAGGCGTCACGAACAAGCCTCACGCTGCTTTGAAGGAAAAGGCAGACAGCTGTTCTGACGCCCTTCAGAATCTAGCTGAGCAGGCCATACACACAAAGTAGAGAGTAATGTATACCGCACGTAATTCTTCCAGTCGGGTAGTTGCCGGCGTATGCTTACACGTGTTGTGGGCCTCCCACTGAATGAAAGGCTCGAAGGTGGTGGCTTCACTGTCCTCCAGTTCAAAGTCATAAATGCTTGCCGCACTGTGGGCAGGTATGGTGGTAGAAATATGCAGGGAGTTTGTGAAGGCGCAGGATGGAAGAGTGATGATCAAGGGGTGCAAGTAAGCAAGGGGTGGTCACTGTGTCCTTCTATAAAAAGTAATTACATGAGAGGTAATCAAAATTAGATGAGAATTAAACTACATACCCTAATCAGATTTCACAATAAGCTCTTGTGAGTCAATATATTTCTACCAATGCAGCCTACTTCTTCAATATACCATGAAGTCCATTTTGAATGTATCCATTGACCTATTTTTCAACCGCTATCAGACTTTGGCCCCTAATACACAAAATATCCCATAATGAAATTGTGAAAACGTGTTTTTAGAATTTTTTTTACTAATTAATTAAAAATGAAAAGCTGAAATGTCTTGCGTCGGTCAATAAGTATTCAACCCCTTTGCTATGACACTCCAAATTGAGCTCAGGTTTTTCCAATTTCCTTTGCTCATCCTTGGGATATCTCTACAATTTGAATGGAGTCCACCTGTGGCCAAGAGTATGTCAGAGCAGAAACTCCACTATGAAGTCCAACGAACTGTCCTTAGAACTCTGAGATAGAATTGTGAGGAGGCAAAGATCTGGGAAGGGTATAAAACAATTTATCGAGTGTTGAACGCTCCCAAGATCACAGTGAGCTCCATCATTAGGAAAAGGAAAGAATATGGAATTACCCAGACTCGTGCGAGAGCTGGCCATCTGACAAAACTAAGCAACTGGGCAAGAAGGACCTTGATCAAGGAGGTGACCAAGAACCCAAAGACCACTCTGACAGAGAACTACAGAGCTCCTTGGCTGAGATGGGAGAACCTGCCGGAAGGACAACTATCGCTGCAGAACTTCACAAATCTAGGCTTTATGGGAGAGTGGCCAGATGGAAGCCACTCCTGAGAAAAAAGGAACATGATAGCATGCTTGGAGTTTGCAAAAAGGCATGTGAACGACTGAGAGCATGAGGCAAAATAATCTGTGGTCTGATGAGATGGTGGTGGCAGCATCATTCTCTGGGGATGCTTTTCAGTGGCAGAGACCGAGAGACTTCTGTGGATAGAGAGAACAATGAATGGAGCCAAACACAGGCAAATCCTTGAGGAGAACCTGCTTCAGAGTGCAAAAGACCTTGGACTGCAGTGAAGATTTACATTCCAACAGGACAATGGCCTCAAGCATAGAGCCAAAGCAACACTGGAATGGCTTCAGCTTCAGAACATGAACGAGAAAGTCCTTGATTGGACCAGCCAAAGCCCAGACTTGAATCCCATTGAGAATCTGTAGAAAGACTCGAAGATTGCTGTTTGCCCATGCTCCCCATCCAACTTAACAGCATGGGAGAAATCCCCAAATCCAGATGTTCAAAGCTAATACAGACATACCCAAGAAGACTCAAACCTGTAACCACTGCCAAAGGCGCTTCTACAAAGTATTGACTCAGGGGGTTGAATACTTATTGATGCAAGACATTTCAGCTTTTCACTTTTAATTAATTTGTTAAAATTTCTAAAAGCATGTTTCACTTTGGCATTATGGGGTATTTTGTGTGAATTGGTGACAAAAAAAAATCTCAACTCAACCCCTTTAAATTCAGGCTGTAACACAACAAAATGTGAAAAAGTCAAGGGGGTGAATATTTTATACTGTACATATACATCCATAAATATACAGATACATACATATAAATATACACACATGTAAATATACATATACATACTTATTGTTATGTGGAGGGGGGTGGGGGGAGAGGGTCCAGAGTTAGATTGTGTTAAGAATAGTATGGACCATGTGTTTGAATCGGTTAGATTTACTCCTGCATTTGGGATCTTCAGGATCAGGAGTAAGTCGTCTATAATACTGTATGTGCACTGAGGGGACATTGATTGTAATCAATGGTGCAGAATATGATCAGGGCACGTATAGTGTAAAACCTGTACAGGCGAGGCCAGGTAGATTACTTGGGCACAAAGGCCCAGGAAAAGCAGCTTGAGCACTACAATGGGCTGCAACATGGACCATTTTGCCAGAAGACAGTGGGCCATGGAGGTGAAGTGAGCTGTTGAGCTCCGGTTTGGGGCAGAACACTTTTGCAACACAGGAGGATCTGTGTCTTCTCGACAACTTGGTTGGTTCCTAGAGTGGGCAGCCAATGATGGGACCTGCTGTGCGTGAAGGTGGTCCCCAGAGGTGGAAAACACCATGTCCGCACATAAACACACCCGTTCCAGCTGGAGTTGGACCTTTGAGAGATAACATCTCTCTCCCTCTCACTGCGACTTCTTCACCCCCAGGAGGACCAGTTACAGAGACCAGACAGCTCACCAGTGCTCCTCATCGCCATTCCCCTTGCTCAAGTCACACTTCGCGCTGTGCCATGCCAACCTGTTTGACCACACCACCGACAACACCAGCTCATGTCTGCCTCAAGTCTCTGCCTGCATCTTTGTTAATGGTACAAGTCCAGTATATTGATTCAAGGAATTACAAGGAATTTTTTATGCGCAGAAGGAGACCATTCGGCCCATCATGCCTGCGCCACACCAATGCCAGATGTAATAAATCCACCAATACCCCTTCCCTTTGTGTGCAGCCATTTGGCTGCTACACTGGTGCTCATTTCACCGACTTCGGAAGGATGACAGGCTGAGTCAACCCCCTGGTGTTAATTCAGCGGGAAACAGGGCTTGAACTCAGGACCCGAGGATAACAAGCCACCACCGTAACCACTAAGCCAACACCAGGTTTTATGGTGATGGCTTCATAGGTGATATTCCATCGGTGATGGCTTCAACAAGGCTGAATTTGGATCAAACACTGCAAATTTTGTCCGACATAACGTTCATGCGGATTACGGCCTGACATCAGTTGCTTCTGTCGGCAAAGCGATCGACCTTATTAATAACACTAAGTCGATGTGCTTGCAGGGAGGCCTGAGATTGCACAAATTCATCTCAAATTCGAAATATGTCTTGGCTGCCATTCTGTCCCAAGATCAGGCAAAGGCAATTCAAGATCTCGATCTGATACATGATGCACTACCGTTGGAAAGAGCTTTGGGCATCCATTGGTGTGTTGAATCTGATACTTTCCAGTTTCAAATCAATCTTAAAGACCATCCACTCATGAGACGAGGTATCTTATTGACAGTGTGTTCGATTATACGACCCTCTAGGATTTGCAGCTCCTGTTGTCCTCATAGGTAAAAAGATATGACAAGAGCTAGGCAAAGATCAGATGGACTGGGAGGGTCTACTTCCACAATCTCTTCGACCACGATGAGAACGATGAAGAAACAACCTCTTGCTTTTGGACTCACTGCAGATCAAAAGGTGCTTCAAACTGACCAACTTTTGGGGAAGTCAGAAAAGTTGGGAAGGCTAGTCTGAAAGCACATTCAAACCACCACAGGATGGATCAAGATCAAGGTGAACTGATTGCCAATTGTGAGCCTGATCTACAACACCCAGTAATGCTTCCATGACATCATCACATCATGACTTTGATCACTTGACACTTCCATAAACGAGCTGCTCATCAAGGTCATGGGATAACCACCAATGAGATCCGGACCAGTGGTTTTTGAATTGTTGGAATGAGTTCGGCAGTCTCAAGTTACATTTCAATATGTGCACTGTGTCGAAGACTGCAACAGTCCAAGAACAAAGAATGGCTGACTTGCCCACAGATGGACTGACCATTCACATACTGTGCTGTGGATGTTTATGGTCCATCAGACAGAAGGAGCTGAAAAAGTATGAAGTCCTGTTCAGTATTCACGTGTATGGTGTCCAAAGCCATTCACATTGAAGTTGCCAACTCTTTTGAGACAGATGCTTTTATAAATGCCTTTCGTGGTTTTATTGTTATTCGAGGCCTGATATACCAACTTTGGTCGGACCGAGGCGCTAACTTTTTGGTAGCCGAGAATGAACTTACAAGAGCATGGGCTGAAATGAATCAAGACAGTATCAACAAGAAGCTCTTGACAAAAAACTGTGATTATTTCATGTTCCCTTCAGCTAGTCACATGGATTGTGTCTGGGAGTGGCATGTCCGGACAATACGGAGCGTGCTTGCTAATGCGATACGTCAAGCCGGTAACGAACTTGACGATGAGCTGCTGAGGTTGCTGATGTGTGAAGCCACGGCCATTGTGAATCGTCCCCCTCTGACAGTTGACAACTTGAGTGATCCCACATCACTGGAACCCTTGTCACCCAACCAGTTGCTGACACTGAAGTCTCAAGTTATAATGTTGCCTCCAGGTATCTTCCAAGATGCTAAAGTGTATTCCTGCAAGCATTGGAGAAGAGCACACACAGTACCTGGCAAACCAGTTTTGGATGAGATGGAAGAAGGAATACTTTCAGAGCATAACTTCAAGACAGAAATGGAATGCTCCTCACTGTAACTTACAGATGGTGGATGTGGTACTGATGAAAGATGAAAACCTGGAACGTAACCACTGGCAGTTGGGCGAAGTTCTAGAGACCTACCTGGATGAAGACGAACATGTTCGCAAGGTTAAGCTGACCATCGCCAACAACTATGCCTGGTGTTGGCTTAATGGTTCGGGTGGTGGGCTTGGGATCCCAGGGTCCTGAGTTCAAATCCTGCTTGGCTGTTGAATTGATACCAGGTGGGGTTAACTCAGCCTGTCATCATTCCAAGGTCGGCAAAATGAGTGCCAGCTTGCTGGGATGATTGAGCCATTCGAGTAACCTGCGTTGGAGTGGTGACCTGTCCAGGATTGTGCCCAATAGCCCAGGAGACTACTTTGGCAAGCAACGATGCTCTGTCCAGGGTATGGTCCCAGTGGATGGATGGCAACATGTCGCTGAATGTGAAAGGTTTTCTGCTTCATCCCTCAGTCTCACATCAATGCCTGATACACAAGCGTGTCCTAATCTTCAAAAATGATAGCCATACTTAAGTATAGTGTTTATGTTAGAAATTAAAGAAGCTAATTTGAGGAGGTAAGTAATGCCAGTCATGACATTTGTGGATGAGTAAAGAGTCATCATCCTTTTAGCCACGTGCCTTTTTGTTTAAACAGTCTGATCGGAGGTTCTCGGAGGATGTCCTTGATGGAGCTATCTGGGTGGTTGTTCATTGCGGACACTTTCTCGCTGGGACTGGCTCGATGCAAAGTTTATGGCTCACTGCAAAGCATTAAAGCAAGGAATTCTGCAAAGCTTACAGCACTGCAAAGTTTACATCATTCCATGAAGCCTATCCTGCATTGCAAAGTGACTCTGTGTTGTGAGATTCAAATCAAATTACAAGACCATCTGCTTGGAGAGGCTTGTTTTGTGAGATCAGCCCTGTTTTACGTACAAGTGCTTTCCGTCGAGACACGATGACTAAAAGTGGTTAATATGTTTTTTTATGCAGACAATTGAATGATTGGAATGCTTGTTATGCCTCTGCTGATGAAGTCATCAAAAGCATTATGTTTTCGGGTTGCCCGTCCATACGTATTTCCGTCCATGCTAATTTTCTCTGCAACCTCTTATTCAATTGACACGGAATTTTCACCATAGGTGTGGCTACTCGAGTAGAATGTTTTAATGATAATTATGACGTCATAGGTCACGTTGTGTGGCAGCAGTGTTGGAAAAATGGAAAAACTTTGGACCTCTGATCTCAGAAACCGCTCCATGGAAAAGATTGAAACTTGGCACATAGCAAGTACTCCCTGTGGGAAAAAGTTTGATTTTTTTTTGATAATGTCATAGCTGGCTTTGTTATGACATCATCACTGCATTCGTCACACTCTTTATCTGATCAGTATGAAATCTGAGGGTCATCGAGGGCTAAATTGCATGGGGGGAAAAAACTTGATGTCATCGGACACATGCTTCGGCAGCCATTTTTATTTTTAATATAAAAACCTTCAAAAATCTTCTTCTCTTAAATGGCTGAACAGATTGAGACAAAACTTTACAGGCATGATCGCGAATTCATGAAGAACAAAAGTTCTCCACCTATGACATCATCAGTCACATGGTTTGGCAGCTATGATTTTTTTGAAGAATAAGCCTTTAAAAATCCTCTCCAGAGCGGCTTCACAGATCGAGCGAAAACTTGACCCACATGTTCCCCAATAGTGGGGCAACTTAGCATAACAATTGTGCATTGTGTGAAGAAAGCACCAAATTTGGCACACTAGTAGCCTATCATATTATGAACAGATTTGGATATTGGGCCATCTCAAAATTTTTGATGGCAGTGGAAAATGGCTGCCACAGCCATCAGCGGCTGAATTTGAGATGGCCCAATATCCAAATCTGTTCATAATATGATAGGCTACTAGTGTTCTAAATTTGGTTCTTTCCTCACAAAATGCACAATTGTTATGCTATATTAGGCTAAGTTGCCCCACTACAAGCCTTGGGGATGCCATGGTATTCACAAATTATTAATAGGTCACATGGTCTGGCAGCCATATTGGATTGAACGAAAATCTTTAAAAAAATTATTTCTCTTGAACCACTTTATCAATCGATGTGAAACGTCACAATTATGATCGAGTAGTGATGGGGAATATATGTTTTACATTTCAACCTGATTGGACACATGGTCTGGCAGGCAGAATTATTTAATATTTTGAATTTGGGTTCAGGGATTTAATTCAAAATTGGTACAAGTATGTATAATGATGTAATAATGTAGGTGGAGGCATATCTGGCGATATTGTGACGTTGAAGAGTTCCCTTATAATTTTATTTGTTCTCATGTAACCACATTGCATGCCTTGTATCGATGGCATTGGTTAGTTTTGTATATTGCTTCATTTGATGTACAGTTTCATGGAGTCTTTGGGAGCCTCAGAGCCATCTGGAGTTTTATCCCTTGGGAGCTTTTTCGGAGCTTTGGATTTCCAAGAGCCAAAGGATTCTCTTTGAACACAACTTGTTTGTTTCTGCGGCCGACAACATTCGAACAGGCAATACTACAACTATGAAAATCCTCGCGGCAGACAAGCAGTTGCTGTCGCTTTACATTTTAAGCATGCAGTGTTTTCTAATACTGTTTTTGTGACGTTTTTAAAACTCGACAAAATAAGGATTTTGTAAAATTTAGCTACAATCTTTTTCAAATAGTGTGAAAATGGTTTGCATTAGCTGAGAGCAACTTTTAACCAGAGGAGCAAGCCAAGCCCCAGCCCTTTCCCTGCCTTCGGGGGGGGTTCCCCGATATATGAGGCTTGATTGCCCAAAATGCCCAGGGCTTGGAAAATGTATAAAGAACAAACAAACAAACTTGCACATATAATTGTCGCATGGAGGGGTCTGACTAACCTCACCTGTCATGCCAGGGATTTGTATAACCCCTGAAGTTCACTGAATTTACCAAAATTTCACTGCATTCATTGGTTTCCCCAATGAAAACTGTTGGTTTCCCCCAAGAATCGCTCAAATGCAAGCCTCATTTGATGGCTGTTTTATGTACAAGCACTTTCCGTTTAGACAAGAGGACTACAACTGCTCATGAAAAGGCAGAAGGCAAGAAGACATTTCTTGTCATTAAAATGTTGATTAAAATAATATGGGGTGGGGGGGAGTGAAGATAGACAAGACGCTATAAATATGGAACAGATCTGGTGGTGAACAGACAAACAAATAAGGAAATAAAGAAACACACACAAACTTACATACAATGAAAGTACAACCCCAGTAATGGCACCAACCACACAGCCTTACTCAACAAAGGGGAACAAAACAGGTGAGGACTTGAGGCTGGCACAAGCTGGCCTTGGTTCATCATGATGGTGTTGTGCAGGCTGGTGGTTATGACAGCAGGCAGGACAAATGTGAGATTATGGCAAGGAGATGAAGGCAGCAGCCTCTCAGTGGTCCTTCCGTAGGGATCAATGGGGGTAGAGAGAGCATGCATGCATGTGCAAAAGTTTTTATCTCCTCTTTGGGACCGCCCATGGATGGTCTTTATTGGCCACTCAACAGGACAGGAGGTGGAGCTTTGACACAACTTCCACCCTGCCCCATCAGGAACCAACTCACAGCTCACAAGGTCACTTATCCTACTCTTCTTTTGCAAGCACTCAGTATAATTGCCGAGCATGTCAATTATCTCACTCTAAAGCACATTTATAGTGCTTTTCTGGTGCATTTGCACCAACAAGTCTTCTACCTGGCCTCGCCTGGACAGGTTTTACACGACATGTCCTTACCGTATATTGCTCTATGATGAACAGTCACTGCCCCCTCAGGGCACATATTACACACAACTCATCTCTGACAGATCCCTAAAACATGCGTAAATCTACTCAAGCACACACCCCAAGCTATTCTGAGCACATTCTAACTAAGGATACCCCCCCTCCCTCCTTCCATATACAGTCAGTCCTCGTGTAACATTGCAGTAATGCTCTGGAAAAGTGCGAGCAATGGTAACTGAAATGACTTAAAGGGAATCCAATTTCTCCATAAGAATTAATGTAAGTAAGTGGGTTAGGTTCCTGCAAAAAAAAATTATCGTCAGACAAAAGACATCATTTTACATATAGAGTGTAAGTTTGAAATAATTTTAAACAAACAATTGAATATCATCATCTCTAGTTGCTTTTTTCTCATCATCTCGAATGAGGGAAAGCGTTTGAATTCCTCCCAAACACCCAGTCCTGAGGCCACCAGCTGCAAATAACTCCAGAGCTTGGCAGGTTGCTAGCCAACCACAAATGCCACTGATTGGTACCACCAATCCTGCCATGGTTCGCACTACTTCACACGCTACCTTTCCCTTGGATGGACAGCACCAAGAGGGGCTCGTGCCCTCGATGCATACTTGTTTTAACTTACCTGATCAGGTGCAGCTGAGCGGAGCTGCCAAGAATGCACCGGCTAACATGTCGAGCCAATCAGTGAGGTAAAACTTCCTGGGTAACAATACGTGCGGACTATGCTGGATCAATGAATGAAAAGATGCTATGAATTGGGTACATTTACAATAAGAAAAAATGAAAACAAGAAAGGGTATGGAAAGGTATGTGGTACAGCAAGCAATGTTTATATTAGAAGGGCAGAGACAAGTATACATTCAGCAGAGACAAGCAAGGACTGGTGAGGTGTGGCAAAAGAAATACAATTATATACAAAAGAAAGCACAAGGCAGAGCTATGTCATTCTTATACTTCTACAATCTTACTTTAGTTAACATGGCAGGTGCCATCAGAAACACTCCCGAGGATAGTTAGAATAGCAAAGAAAGATGAGGAAAGTACGAGGTGTTTGTGACCTCTTTACTACCAGGTGGGGCTGACGAACCCACATGTTGCAATCGCTGAGGAGGGGGAAAGGAGGAGGAAAACTGAGGGTGTCTAAGGTGTGTGGTCAGAGGAGGTGCAGGTTAGGGTGTGATGAGGTGTAGGATGAGGTGCAGAGAGGAAACTAAGAGGTGCATATCAGTGAGGCCACCCTGAAGGGGACACCCGTTTATGACTTGCCCGGGTAATCGCTGAGCTCTTTTAAGAATATGCATCCACAGTGGATGAGACGGAAAAGAAAGAACGACTTGTGAGGAAGTAGCTTATTAACCTGTAAGGAAGCACTCAGTATAAATGTCATCATCATCAATAACATGCAGAAGAACTGAACCAGTATATTTCTCAAGAAGTCTCAAGTGTTTGATGCCACTTGTTTGGCCCTATTACTGTGATTGGTCTGGCATCCAGATCTCTCAGTCACCCAGCACTCCACGCCGCAAACTCCATTTCACCCTCGCTCCAACCCATATGCTCCATTCTGTTCCACCATTCCATTCGGTCTCTCGTCACCAAGCCAAGCTGAATCACGTGATCCGCGAGCCCTGTTGAAGCAAAAGCTGAACTACGAGCGATCGCACCATGCGGGACGCACGGCTCTTTATAGATACTTGGCGAGGGAGGAGTCTAAATTCCAATCAGGATGGGCCGCAGGAGTTTCACAGCACCCCTATTACTGTAAGGATGATTTCCTTGGTGCTGATTCCGGCCATGAACGGGTACAGCCATGAAGACAACCCCATTATATTCTGGGCTTCCTCACATAACAGAGCTCTTTACTTAACTTGGGCACTGTGGCATTTGGTTGTGCTCTCCGTGCGCGAATGTGCGCTGAACACCCAAATGGGGGTCATAATCGAGCTGAGTGCTAGCGATATCCTGACGATGTTGAATGGAGTTTAGCACACACTTGCGCTCCAAGTTAGATGCCTGAATGTACAGCATTCAAGTGTCTGTAATGGCATGTGGAGCCCCTTGCTCCCTGTTACTTCCAAAAGGTGGTGGTAGAGCAGTGAGATTATGGTATTGTGGTCCATGTTGGTGGTGGATGTGGTCGGTCGGTATGGTTGTTCGTTATGATTGAGGCGGCAATGGCGAATGTACAGTGAGCTTAGTTAAAGGTTCAAAGGTGTGGTGGTTATAATAAAGGCATTGTGAGGTTGTGTGATCATTGCAGCATTAGTGGTTAGAGTACGGTGAAGGTTGATGTAAAGTGCCCATTGGATTATGGCACGCGATTCAAACATGAAATTGGTGCGCATATGCTTATGAACTGCGTCATATGTAGGGCATGAAGGAGAGGTTCATGTGCAGATTTAAGATGGCAAAAGGAGGAAAAGCTACCCAATCGCACACAATGCATACTGACCCATAAACCCATTACATATGCAGGATGAGCTACCTGAAACGAATACCACCAAAATAACTATCTCAGGAACTGCTATGTGTTGTGTGCCATTGCCTTGGGGAGTAACGGATTCGCAGAACCGTCACACTACCCACTTCCCTTTACCAGACTCGCAGACTCGTCCCAAGTCTCCAGGTCATCGTGTAAACATGTATGTGTAGTCCCCTCGAAAACAATTCCCTACAGATCGCTGAGTGTGACATTTCAAAAAGTTCCATACATGTCCCCAAAATAATAAAACCTAATGTGTTGTGCAACAAAACTATCTGACTCACACGGACAGCCTTATGTTACATTGCTGGAATGTTGAACTAAGCATAAACAGGTGGGCTCAACAATAATACCTATGTTCAGTCCATAACTTACACTCTACCGCTAATCCAGAATCTGCAAAGAGGAAAGTTAGAATCATAAGTGAATGTTCTATGCAAATTCATGGTTGCTACTTGCGGCTTTCTCACAAGGCTGCTGAAGGCAGCCTACCCTACTTATGGAATTCTGGTACAGCACACCACGTGTTGTTTCACAATGTGAACTGGCCTCTACACAAACACACAACTCTTCATCTTCCACTCTCTCAGGCATTTTATCTTTGACCCTCTCTGGGATTTTATGAAGTTTGCACCTCAATGGAGCAACATGAGGCCACAGAACAGGTGGTCCTCTTGGGCATCATGGCCCACAGAACAGGTGGTCCCTCTATGTCGTGACAAGGCAACAGGCAAAGGAATGGCAAGGGCAAACGAGGCAAGGCAGAGCAAACCCAGGTCTGCAGGTGATGTTGGCCAGCCTCATGATGGTCTCCTACATTATGCAAGGCAGGAATGTGCGACGGCAGCAGATCAGGCAGCCGGCTTCAGCCCAAATCTAATCCAAACAACCCCACTAATCCCTTAAACTACTCTCTACCACTTCAGTACCTCCGAACTCTATCTCTAACTGAACACCTGTCCCATTAAACCCTGCTACCTAATCTATCCCTCCCAGATACTTTAATCCCTATAACTAACCTATCTCTCGAGAGGCAATCAATTCACACACGGTGACAAATAAATGAGGTGGCATGGCACGACAAGGCTCACAAGTGGATATTCCCATTGAGAGGGAGGGGGGGTGCATACCTCTATACCAAAATTTGGGATACAATGGGTCCACACAGAATCCAATTACCCTCCTCCATTATTCCAGCAGTTGCAATCACACAACAATGGTAACAAAGGGGAGCATCCCTACTCTATACCGACATCACAAAACTCCATTTCATATTTTACCATGACTCCTCACCCCCTTACAGTGCTTCGATGTGACCAATTTTCCCGTTGCCCTGTGTGTTGGTGCTTCATCAAATTAGGGCCTGGCTCTCAAATTTTCATTCTGTCATCGCATGATATCGTGGCTGGGCAGTTTAACTCCACTTGCAAGCATGCCTGCTTTGGAAAACTCGTACATGACACCCCCGGGCCACTGGGGCCGTCACTGAGCTTACCTGCTCTCCATTCCAAAACATGGTGGAAGCTCTCTCTCCGGCTTCCCCCCTGGTGCCATCACTGGCAATTGGTGCTCCAGGCCCCTTCCCTGAGTACCTGGGCCCATACATATGGCATGCCCCACTGGGCTCATGGCTCCCAATGTCTGAGGTGCCCTCTACAACAATAAACTTCAATCAATGAACCACACCAAGCCCTTCAAAAACACTATTGCCCTTTTTAAATTTATAAACTTTCTACAAACAGCACCAACTGCAGAATGACATCCCATTCCAAAACATCTGAACCCCCTGTATTCTAACACCAATGCAGACGAGGGCTCATCTTCAGGGGTGGGGGGGTGGGTATAGCATGCTCCACAAACACCCTTCTCATATCATTCATTCAATCCTCATTGCATTCACAAAACGGAAAATCATTCCAACCAAGAAACTTAATGTTTTGAGGGATGTCATAAAGGACACAAACAACAGACATGAATAACTATTAAATGTGATAAATAAGGTGGTGTCAAAGAGGGTGCCATAGATGGCGGCTGTAAACTTCTGAAACAGTTTGGTCATTTTTCTCGAACCTTCAAAACTTTTATTTTATTTCAATTGAATTATATACTTGAACAATGGAGAACACAAATCACCTTGTTGGCACTTAAAAAAAACAAAAAAAAAAACACCTCAGTTTGGAAGTACCTGGGCAAAATTTTACCCCCATCTCGACCAATAACATTCACTGTTCTCGTTCAAAGAACGGGGAAATATCGAGATTCAGACAAAATGGTGGTTTGCACTCAGAAACGCGTTCGTCCTCGGGAATCGTACTCATGCTTGGAAACGCAAAGCAAGAGATTCACCTGTTGGAAGTCTTCTCAATGGGGTTGTCACCTCAGGGAACGTAACTTTCACAATTATTAGAAATATCTTACAAGCTGCAAGGCCAAGACTCCACAATCAAAATGGAGTGATTAGTTCAAAGCAGAAGCAGATATACCACAAGGCAATTCATTTGCAATCCAGCAGTGTTTGTTTTGACGTCTCTGATGGAATGTAATTTACAAGCTTGCTCTTGTTGAGACCGATGGTGAATCAATTAAAGCTCCGAACAGATATTTCGATTTTCATGAAGCAATCTCCATGGCTTTCCAATTGATTCCTTTGACGAGGGGAAGTTGAGGGAAGGGGGGTCACAAAGTGATGTAGCTGGCATGATAATGTCTCACCACGCCTTGAGACGCCAGTTGTTTTTACATGCATGTGTGGAACATGTTTTGCTGCTGGGTGTGCGGTGACTGTATGCGATGAAGATATCATTTATCAACTTTATATTTGTAATATTTTCCATGAGTTCCTCTTTTTCAAGTTTTACCGTGTGTGTGTGTGTGTGTGTGTGTGTGTGTGTGTGTGTGTGTGTGTGTGTGTGTGTGTGTGTGTGTGTGTGTGTTTTATTTTCCTACTTTGTCGATTCTGCCTTGGGATTATTATGGAAGGTATCAGGTATTTAATGTATTTTAAGTCTCACTGGTATTGTAGTTATATATCAAACCCTTAAAATGCATACAGGACTTGAAACGACAATCGACCTCACTAATGTTAACGATATCACTTTTGTTGCCTGTGGCCTTTTGGCCAATCATGCCTGTGCCATGTGCAACCTTATCAATTTATTTATCTTTAACGTACTTTACTACACATGCACAGCACGTTGGAGCTTTTGCCCATGCCCCCTCCACCCCACTGCACGTACCTGTTATTGTTCGTCGGAATGCTTGTCCCTGCCCCATATCATGTACGTGCTGGAACTTTATTAGATGTACCAATTGCCCTTTAATTACATCCTTATTCTTCTTAATTTAACAACTACATCCCTTCATTGTTAATTTGCAAATTAATTCACACATCAACAATTGCTGTGAATGGATCAACAAATGGACGATGCCTTCAGTAAATTGGGAGGATTTTCCTCATGTGAGGGATAAGCAGATACATTCGATTAACAGCATACGTGATGCTAAGCAAAAAAAGAGAAATCTCTCAAAATACCGAACTGCGAAATGATCGGTAAATACTGAATCAGGTGAGAGGTTGGTTAGAGGGTTGGGGTTGGGTGTTGGGTGTTGAGAGGTGGGGGGGTTTGGGTGGTGGGAGGTGAGAGTTGGGGGTGTTGGGTGGTGGGAGATGAGAGGTCAGAAGTAGGGAGGGGATGGGGGGGGAGGTGAGGATGGCTGTAGGTTGGTGGACAAGTTGTAAACAAAACAGCTGAGATGGAAAAGCTTTTCCTCATCATCAATACATGTCACATTACAAAAATCATTCAAACACCTATCTGATGTTGCTTTCCTACCTCTGCGGCACCGCACAGTAGCTGTTGTTCATCACGTCATAACTCAGCTGCTCAACTGCCCCAGGGTATCCATCACAGTAGAGCTATGGAAGGTGTAGAACACATCAGGAATGTGTGTCATGTACTCCTCAATTCGGCTCATGTTTATCACAATTCTCAACTCCGGCAGCCATGTTAAGTTGTCCCACAAACCTAGTTTCATATGTCAACCATCTTGCGGCATCATGAGTGTTTTTTTTTAATCACAGCTCTCTGTGGATTGCAATCTTTCTTTCCATTATTTCTTCCCTTTATATTTTCTCAAGGAAAATTGTTTTTGTGGTCATGTGTCGTTGAGTACATGCCGAGCTTTCTATTATTGAATGTACACATCATGGTGGACGACCAAATTACAATCCCTTTCATGAAGTCAAAAATTATTTTTTTATGCGTGAGAGATATACATGAAATTTCAACTTACCCAGAATGGAAAAACTTGAGCATTGTTAATTCAATTTAACCTCAGCTTGGAATTGTTGGTGGTTAAGTGGGCACAGCCTCACTGGTTGGGTGTGATTCCCTTTGCTGTTTTTCACTGGATTCATCAACGATTCAGTGTGGACGGTAAAGACAACACGCTCCGTTCGATATGAGAAAATTGGTTTGTGCCATTAGCACTTCAAAAAATTAACGAATACAAGAAAAATGTAGCAGCCGAACTGAGTGGCACATGTAGATGCCAGTATTCTGCAAATGCCCTTACAAACCAAACATATAACAAGATATCGCAGTGATTTTACTTCAAAGTGAATTTTTTTGTGAAATTCTTTAGAGAAAACATGGAGAACCATTAGGCTTTATTTTGTCATGAATAAGTGTTCCTATAATGAGGGTTATGACTAAATGCAATGGGAAACTAGTCTTTATAAAAGGACAGAGTCTGTCTGTGTCGGAATTGTCAGATGACTCCGCTTGCATATGGTCAAACCTCGGTAATTTATTCATCGGCACACACACACAATATTGGGACAGTTTGAACCTCACGAGATACAGCCAGACACACATGTACAGCATTGGGACTGCAAACTGTCCACCCAGTTTCATCCGAATCCGTGCACAATGTTTTGAGATATCCTGCTCATAGACAAACAAATATGGCTGAAAACATAACCTCTGTACACCTTCGGTGACGGGGGTAACAAAGGTCGTGCGCTGTGACACTGAGAAACAAACCTCACAGTGCTCTTCAAATTGGGAGAAATAATGTCATAATCGGTCACGATTCATTATCTTCCAAGCAGAATACAGCAGGTGGGGGGGAAAAAAAGTCTCATAAATTCAGAACATGCATCGCATCAGACATTTAGGAACATGATTAAAAAAAAGAAAAAGCATGCAACGGTTTTCTCTCATTTACTCCGTGGTTATGTGATCCTAACGTTTTATGACCCACTCCAAACCGCACCAATCCACCAAATATGTATTTTAACGACTGCCCAGGAATACGAAATCTGAAAGGTCGTGTTACCGCCCTGCTGATTAACCGTGACAATGAGAGGTTGGCAGGATTCTTAGAGCTCTGCTGTGGCCATCGGTCGATGCAACTCATGGTAATGCGACCAACTGTGAGATATTTTCATTATTATATTTTGATTGCCCAGAAACCGCAAAAAAAATTAAAAAAACAGAAGTAAAACTTGCGCGGTGAAATTGGACCGTCACAGAGCCTTTCCAATTATACAACTTCGAAGATGATCGATTTCACCACAATTATTTATCATCCACGAGCCGAGCGATTCCCTTACCAGACGTATGGTGGGAATTAAAATTTAATCTGAGAAGTTTTGTCTTGACAAAATCAAATTTCTGCTCGAAAATAAAAATACGGTTGCTCCATGCATAATATATCATTATTTAATTTCCTCCACATGCCACTTCACTATCGTATCTCTTCACAAGGCTGAATAACTTTGAGCACTTTCGTTCATCATGCACACACACACACACACACACACACACACACACACACACACACACACACACACACACACACACACACACACACACACACACACAC
>NC_140971.1:65711319-65811319 GCF_056783735.1 Eptatretus burgeri
AGAGAGAGAGAGAGAGAGAGAGAGAGAGAGAGAGAGAGAGAATGGCTCCACTCAGACCTTCATAGGCCCCAGGGCGTGGGGCGGGGGGCTACCCCGAAGCATTGTGCATTCACCCGAATCGGGCGCTCTGATTGGCCCCTACACCTTGTGTGGCCCGGCCGCGATGGCCGGAAGCCGCAACATTCCATTTCCGGCAAGATGACCCCACGCCGAAAAAATGTCTTACTCCGACCTCACAACATGATACGAATCGCCCACACCGAACTCCATGCCATGAATCGCCCTGCAAGAACCTCAGGCCATACCCTGATGACCGGTCGAGAGTGGCGCCAGCCCTGCATGCCCGCTCGGGCACCCCGACCAGTGCTGGTCAATGCTCCTACCCCATGTGTGCCACGCGGCCCAAGCCATACAACATGCCTCCACCCGATCGCAGCCCCATTGGCCGCAGAGGCGAGAAGATGCTCGTCATCTGCGGGGAACATCCGAGGCTGCAAGCGAGGACTGAAGGTACGATGTTATGGCGAACCCATGCACAGACAGTAAGATGTGCCTATTCGTGCCGGGCTTTGCATGATAACAAAGTGTCCCGAACGGCGCATGGGTCTGCCTTTGAGAGCACGTTCCGTACAACATCTTCCGTTCTGATCTGCCATTACGCATGTGGCCAGCGCTCACCTGATTCTGCTGTCGTGTGCACGGGGCGAAACCTGATCGATATAATTAGTCCAGAAATGTGTTGAAAGGAACGTGCCACTTGCGCCTTACACACTCGCATCCAGTGCAACATGGCGTGGGGTTGCCTTTCTATTATTGGCCTCGGTACGCGTTCCGTGCAGCGTGGGCATCATGCTGGGTGTGTTTCCTGTGTTGTGAAAAACACCATCCATGCAGCCTTTGTAAGAGATATTAATTTGTGTGCCTTTTCAATGCAACCGGCCATCTTTCCCAGATCATCGGAAGCTCGAGTCGAAAATCTCGAGCTGCCGAGCATACTGTACAACTCACCGCAAACGTTGGGTTGATGGATCGCTTGAGGATGGGAGCTCTGTGCTCTCGACGCTCATGTGGTGTTCGAGCACCCCTTTCTAAGGTGCTGTTTCTTCCGTTTCCTCGGTACGTGTTTCATGCAGCATGGGTGTCGTGCTGGGTGTGTTTCTTGTCCATTGGGTGGAAATTACTGCTGTGCATGCATTTGGCAGGCTGTGTTTTCTACGGAGGGGTGGGGGTGTAATGCCTGCTTGGCCTTTGCTGAGGACCCATCTCACAGCAAAGGGCACACGTGGCTTAGATTTACCTCAGAAATAATCATAAAAGAAGAGTATCAAGTAATTCAGAAATTAAATGAAGAAGGAATGATGTAAGCAAACCGAGCTATGAGATCCTCGCAACGCACGCCCCTGTTGACCCGCTAGACAAAAGGGAAGGGACTATCGACAGTATATTAATGGAATAACTGTCTTGGGTCCACTTTATGATGGATGCATACGGTTCCGAGAAACGCTACAATGTATATATATATATATATATATATATATATATATATATATATATATATATATATATATATATATATATATATATATATATATATATATATACATACATACATACATATACATATATACATTGTTATGGATTTTAGAATCCGGTCTGATGAATGCATCCACACATCCAGGTCCTCAGACTGTTATTTCCTTAAATGCATGTTCAGATTAGCCCCATCCCCATGTCTAATGGGATTTTAAATGTGATGCGTTGAGAAGGGTAAAGGATAGATCCCCTCTCTTATGGGAAGCTTTTTTTTTCTTTATGACAGACACGTTCACACACATTTTTTTCACGAGCTCTGAAGCCCGCCCTCATTCTTCCTCAGTGGCAATCTTTCGTGAGCTCCGACGCCTGCCTTTTTTGGGAGCGCACGGGTCGTCATGGTAACCGTGTGCCAGTGGGGCGGGGTGACCTTGGGGCAGACGGCACCCCGCGGAGATGGCCCGGAGATATAAAAACGAGCGAGAGGTACGTTCTGAAGAGAAAAAGTGTGAAGAGAAAAGCATGAGGAGAGAAGCGTGAGGAGAGAAAAACGTGAAGAGAGAAAAGCGTGAGGAGATAAAAGCATGAAAAGAAAAAGTGAAAGAGGAAAAAGAAAAAGCGAAAGGAGAGAGAAGCGAGCAAGAAGGGGGCTTCTGACCAGCGCCGACGAAACAATTCATCCTTCCCAGTGCTTCGGTAAGCGAGCGTGTGGTGCGCGTGTGGGTGTGAGCAGCGCCGCCAACAAGTGAGGCACGGGTCGATCACCAACACCACCAGGGTCTAAACCCGCAACGGACGATCTCGGTGCCCTCCAGACATCGACTGGTGTTCAAGGCTGCTCCACGAGAGGGTGCACAGCAAAGCTGGGTGCTGGCGAAGGACGTGACACACACGCACGCATTTTAGGACGTTTTCGCTTCACGGACAACTTTCTGGTGAACAAGACGATTCTCCCCAACCCCTGACTGATCTGCTGGGTACTCTTGTCTGTGTTTATCTGCAAGTCAACCCACGATAAGCATCTGCTCTTTGTCTCTTTCCTGGCATTTTGATTGATTTCGCTTTGAAATTCATTCATTATTTTCCTCAGAAAATAAAAATTTCTTTCCATTTATTTATTTTATAATTAATAAATTATTTGTACATTTCCAAACTGTCCGTGTTTGTCCTTTTCTTCCATTGGTCTAGCATTGTCCGAACCGAGATAGACTTGGAGGTAATTACCACAGATTTGACCAAAAATCGTCAGCACGCACCAGGGGTTAAAATGCTCGGCCGCCCTAATTAAAATCTAATCGAGTTAACATTGGTACTTTGCCAAGGGCGCGCTCCCCGCTCAGGTAGCCACGTGACCTCGAGTTAAATGGAATAATTAGACGGTGGACACTGGAACTCATGGTTGACTGGATGGCGTTCGTGGTTTTAAAACAACCCACCATACCACAACGTTAATTGTGAGCGGTGGCCCCAGGTCCGGCCCTACCGAGGACAACTGGGGATTAATCCCCCTGAGTGACAAGCTGGTGTCTCGGTACCCGTGGCTGCAACAATATATATATATATATATATATATATATATATATATATATATATATATATATATATATATATATATACATATATATATATATATATACACATATATACATATATACATATATACATATACATATACATATATACATATATACATATATACATATATATATATATATATATATATATATATATATATATATATATATATATATATATATATATATATATATATATATATGAAGCTAGGGAGGCGTGGTTTGGTGCACATATGTAGGTGATCCTTATCCGTATGCATGAATATTTTCTCGCCTGCAGAAGCTGTCAGTTGCCGACAGACCGCCGATGAGTGAGGAAGTGTAAGTGAGCGCCGTCGGATTTTCGTTTTTGACAAAATGACGGAAAAACTTGAACATCGCTACTGCATCAAATTTTATGTAAAGCTTGGCGATTCCCAAGTGGAAACGATCTGCAAGATTCAACAGGCCTTCGGGAACGAAGCAATGGGCACCACACAGATAAAAGAGTGGTACAGCCGCTTCAAAGATGGTCGCACATCAGTGGAAAGTGAAGAACGTTCTGGTAGGCCCTCAACATCCCGAAATGAGATTGTCATTGACCAAGTGAGGACCCTGCTGATGCAGGATCGTCGAATCACGATGAGAGAACTTGCAGACGAGGCGGGCGTCAGCATTGGATCCGTTCATTCCATTGTGACTGAGGATTTGGGCTTAAGGAGAATCTCAGCGAAGTTCGTGCCAAAGCTGCTAACGATCGAGCAGAAGCAACTCCGTTTGGAGATCGCACAGGACATGCTGGAGACTGTGAACAGCGATCCCAACTTCTTCAACACAGTGATCACTGGCGATGAGACCACAGTGATCCGTCATTTTGTCAAAAACGAAAATCCGACAGTGCTCACTTACACTTCCTCATGGTGAGGTGAGGCGAGCATCGTGAGCTCATCATATAACTAGCAGGGTTACCCGGCATTGCCCGGATGAAGGTCGGGGGTGGGGGTACTGAGAAGTCGGAGAAGCAGGAGAGCCGGCAGGGCTGAGAATGGGGCAGGTGGATCGGGAGCAGGAGAACCGACGGGGTGAGGATAAGGGGGATGGGGGAGTGTGGCGGGAGCATGAGAGCCAGAACACCAGTGAGCAAAGGGGTCTTCAAGGGTCTTGAGATCTTGAGGGTCTTTCAGGTCTTGAGGTTCTTACAGGTCATTGGGGTGTTAAGGGTCTTTGAGGTCTAAAAGGGTCTTACAGTTTTGAAGGGTCTTCAAAATCTTTAGAATCTTCGAGGTCTTCTGGCTCTCAGGGGTCTGAAGGGTCTTCAAAAGATTTTACGTTCTTAAAGGGTCTTCAGGGTTTTAGGAATCTTCAAGAGTCTCAGGGTTCTTAACCATCTTTGGGGTCCAAAGGGTCTTTGGGGTATTCAGGGTTGAAGTGCGTCTTTATTGTGTTCGGGGAATCCAATGGTCTTCAGGGTCTTATTTCCAAAGCATGTAGAAAGTCTTCTCTCAAGCATGTATTCTAATCTCTCAAGCATGTAAAAAAAGGTCTTATGGTTCTTTGGGGTCTTTGCAGGCTGAGGTTGTGGATGAAAATATACTTTGGACAACCTCTGGGTCAGACTTGATCTGTGTGCCAAATTTGTTGGTTGCCGGCCCAGCAGTCTTTGCAAAAAACACGAACACAGAGAGACAGACAGACATCGACGAATGTTATTCATTACATTAGAATGCCATGCTGTGGTAAGACGCATTAAGCTGCTTTATATACCTTAACATGTCATGTGTTTAAAACATGGGAATTCTGAAGGTTTTTTTGTGGTATAGTTGAGTCTCAGGTGTCTTTGGGTCTTTTGGGCCTTCTGGAACTTTTGGGTCCTCTGTGTCCTCTGGGTCCTCGGGAACTTTTTGGGACTTTTGGGTTCTCGTGGACTTTTGGGTCTTCAGGGGTCTTCAGGGGTTTTGGGAGTCTTAAAGGGTCTTCAAAGTTTGAAGGGGTCTTCGCAGTCTTAAGGGTCAATGGTAAATTCCACTAGTGTGTAATTAATGAATCCATTCATCCATCCATTGGGCCCAAACTCTGTGCAGAGCGTAAGTGCTGCCGAAGCAGTCTCCTTGGCTATTGAGCACAATCCTGGACAGGTCTCCACTCCGACACAGGATACCAGCATGCTGGCACTCATTTTGCCAACCTCGGAAGGATGACAGGCAGAGTCAACCCCATCTGGTAATAATTCAACAGCAGAGTGGGATTTGAACTCAGGATCCTTGGATCCCAAATCCACCACTCCCTCCATTAAACCAACACCAGGCATATACTGGAATTAATGAATCGACGTACGTAATTAATGGACAAAAAGTATGTCAGACACACACGCCAAAAAAAGTATGCCAAAACACGAACAGACAGTCAGACAGAGACATCCGATGAATCTTATTTATTAGATTAATTAAAATATAAATAAATAGAAATATATAATAAATACGAATGCAGAACTCGAATAATAAAAATTAAAAATAATATAAAATAACGATAGAATCACAAGCTGGTGAAACATGAGGAATACGTCTTTCGATAGTGACAATTCTGTCTCAACGAAAGAACCATCTGGCAAACTCTAAACAATCCTCTTGAAGTTCAGTCACTCAAACCTTTGGACCTCACGATTAGCCATGATGTTTCTTGGGCAAACCACACTTCGAAGTTGGCCTCCAAAGCCAATCGCCGACTGGGCATTCTCCATTGTCCAGTCTATCCTTGGCACACCTGTACTCTTATCCACCCACAAAACCTTCATCCATAGCTCGATAGAGTGCTGCCCTGCCTCACACCTTTCTTAGATAGATGCCATGGAAAACAAGGCCTTCAAAATCATTGTAATCTCCCACAATGTAGCTGAATCAATGGGCCGATCACTTTCACATCACAGACAGGTCAATAGTCTCTATGTCTTCTACTGCCTCCTTTCTGGTCTTACACCCTCTGCTCTTTCTGTGTTCTGTCTTCTCCCAGGTTTCTGCAGGGTGCAACTTTCTTCTGGTGAAACTCCCAAAACCCATCATCACTGCTCACCTCCACTCATTCATTCCTCTCAAACCAACATCTACATTCTCTTTAATCTCATTCTATCCTCCAGGTCTTCAAGGCACTTGTTCACTACCACCTCAGGTCATCCCCCATTCAAACCCATCATCTTTTCTACCCCCAATAACCGTCCCCAAACCCAACTTTTTCCAAATTCCCAATTTTTCTTCCTGCGAGTTTGCTTCTGTATCCATCTTGTCCACCCCGTGTGTCCTCCTGCAGTCACCGCCACCTCATTCTTCCCAATATCACTTATTTCTACAAGTCTCCCTCTATTTTGAACCTCAACTTGTTATACTGTTCTTTTTGTTCTGTTACATCTTGATCCGTTCTATGTTCGAGCAACTCCTCAACCGTTTGCTTTAAGAGCCGAGGGAGGGTGATGAGGGGAGGACAGAGTTGGGATTGGAAAGGGCAGGGGGGGGTTGGGTGGAAGCAAAGATGGGACAGAGTTGGGAGGAAGAGGTTGAGGCTTTGGCAGAAGGGGACTTGAGTTGTGGAGGGGGACACATTGACACATAAGCAGAGAGCACTGCAGGAATGACCAACCAATGGGTTGTGATTTGATCTGAGAAATGGTGCCCTGTGACTAGGGGTGAGAAAGGGTAACCTGTTACTGTAGTGTGGTCGATGCAATCACTCTGTTGGGGGGTGGGTGGGAGGTGGGGGTTGGCACAATTACCTTATGGGTCATATGCTAGTTGTTTACAAAAAAAAAGGACAAATCCATGAGGATCCATGAATATCTTGATGGAAAGACTCCCATGGAAAAATCATTAACTAAAGATGAGGTTGTGATGATGATTATTAGTTTTACCATTTGCAAATTTTAATGGTGAAAAAGCATAATAACATCGTTAATATTATCAGCCATTAGTCGGAGAAGTAGTATTGTATGGTGTTATCACATACGCTTTGACCTTTTACATTATCAGTGCGCTGGGGCCGATTTGTGAATCCAGTTCCACGAAATAAACTTCAAGGCCAATCGCAGGTTAAAGTGCATGATTATGAACTACAGAACACACCATTCTCTCCATTTCTCTGCGGACATTCCATCCCACAAAGCACTGAAGAACCTTTCACAGCAGTAAAGCGCTCATTTTCTTTGTGGTGGTGACACGGTCTCGGTCTCTATGCATGTAGGTGTGTTCTTGAGCATACCTGCGGGAAGGTTATCCAGATAGCCTGGCTTGTGTCATTCCGACACCCAGAAGCAGCACGCTTCAGCACGACCCCATTATAGCGCCACGTTGCGAATACTTTAGATGGTGCTGCCTTTATAGTCCTGAATGCTGAAGGCATCCAAAAGCCTCGGGCCTTTCCACTACTCCCGGAAGAACCAGGACTAGTTGAGAGTAGACTTATGGAGTGGTGATGCTTTTTTAACGAGCTTGATCCTCAAAACAAGCTGAATTTTGGCAAGGGGATCAGCCTTTACAGATGGGACAATACACGAGTAAGTCAAGAGCAGGGGTACAGCCAGGGCCGGCACTACCATAAGGCCAACTCGGGCGCAGACCTCAGAGGGGCGCATGACTGACCTTTAAGGGTCACAGTTTTATGCAAATTATTGTTTTCAGAAAACACATCATAAAAGGAAAATATAATATTTCATTGTGCATAATAGTTTCTAGTTCATTGTTAGTTCATAACCAATTTATTGTTTTCAACACTAACAATACTGTTTCTTTCTTTACTTATCTATTCTTCTTTCTTTACCTGTTGTATTCTTTCATTCTCAGCTTGGTGACAAATTTGCAAAGGAAAAGGCAGGCAAAGTGAGATTTTGATGTGACTAAAATTGAAACTATTATGAGACGTTTTTAACTCTGTTTGTCTGTTTTTATCTTGCCAAAACGAAGTTTTTGCAAGATATGTTCGTCAGCTTGTATGTTTGTTTATTTATTTATTTTTTGTTTGTCTGTAATCACCTATAAAAAATTCTGCAGAGCACAGTTATTGGAAATTTTTGTAACTTCGCATATCAGAGGCCTATAGAGGTCCCTTTCAGCGCATAAAATTTTGAAGTTCAAGGTCAAAGGTCAAGGTCACTTTGTCGCAAATCAGGGGAGTCGACGAAACCCTTATTTTTTGAGTAATTTTGATCGGATCGTCTTCAACCTTCATGGGAATATAGTTCATGGTCTGGCGCTCAGCTGATTAATTTTTGGTGGCGATTGGCCTTGACCTTCATATGTTTTTTGTTTTTTTTTTGTCTGTAATCACGTATAAATCACTCTGCAGAGCACAGTTATCATTGGAAATTTTTGTAACTTCGCATATCAGAGGCCTATAGAGGTCCCTTTCAGTGCCTAAAATTTTGAAGGTCAAGGTCAAAGGTCAAGGTCAAAGGTCAAGGTCACTGTCGCAAATCAGGGGAGTCGACGAAACCCTTATTTTTGAGTAATTTTAATCTAATCATCTCCAAACTTTATGGGAATGTAGTATATGGTCTAGCGCTCAGCTGATTAGTTTTTGGTGGTGATTGGCCTTGACCTTCATGGTTAGCGCCTGAGGTCAAACATATTTGACCCCAAGGTCAAATTTTCAAGTTTTAGGAACCATATTGTGTAGTACCTCAAAATGAACACCTCGATGAGTGCTTTCTAGATATGTCAAGCTTGAGACATTATGACATCGTTTGGTGATGGTGACATCGTTTGGTGACATCATATTTTTCATGGTTACTCTGTAGAACGATTCTCATCGGAATCTCTCATCGGCAGATATTCCTCAAGGAGTCGCTCCTGGTGGATAGCAGCTCTGTTCACCTCAGTGTGACCTTAAAGAAGTCACACGTGGTCACCTTTTGGCAAGATACGGGTCACCCTGCGGGTGACATTAGTTTATTTTATTTGTTTGTTTCTCTGTCTGAATGTGAGAAAAATATTGTGGTAAAATAAATTTAGCATTTTCAAGTTTTGTGCTTTTTATTTTTTCCACAAAACAACTGTTTTTAAAAATCGAAGTTGGCAATGTTTTTTTGGAGGGTAGCTGGCAAGTATCTGGCCTTGCCTAGGGTGCAAAATAGTCTGGCACTGGGCCTGGGTATAGCCAGTTTTACAAAAGATAAGAATTCCAGGCTTGTTGTTCAATAAAACTATAAATATTTACAGTATGTATAATATATATATATATACAAGGCCCAGGTGCCAGGTCATACAGATCATACGGATGATCCGCTGTGGCGACCCCTAACGGGAGCAGCCAAAAGAAGAAGAAGAAGAAGAAGAAGATATATTCATATATATATATATATATATATATATATATATATATATATATATATATATATATATATATATATATATATATATATATATATATATATATATATATATATATATATACATTTATATTGTTGCGGTTTTGGAAATTCACAAAACACCACTCAGGTTCCCCAGAGATCAGTTATTTCGATTAGTACGTGTTTTAGGTTAGAATCCCCACCGATGTGTAAAGGGCATTGTTCGTGTGCCAGGCTGTGAATCTTTGAGGGAGTGTTATTCTTTTCTATCTTTTATTTTAACAACATCTACAAAAACCCGATCATCCCCGAACAACAGGAACGCCATCATCTTCAAACAAACATCATAAAAGCATCACCTCCTCCTCGACAGCTGCAAAATGCGGTTCGTTGCGAACCAGCGGCACAACAGTAAAGCCACATCACACCGTTCGTGTGCAAACAGCCGCGAAGCAGCTGATTTGCATATTCGGATCAGGTTGAGGTCGACCTCGGAGAGGACTGGCCATTCAGGAATGGGGTTTCCCACCAGGGGTGAAAGGGCAGAGGTGAAAGTGGCGCCAGCCTCGGGTGAAGAAACCGAGAGCGGCTTCCCCCCCACCCCCACCCCGGGCTATAAAAAGGGTGAAGTGGAATCGCCAGAGGCAGTCGGGAGATGGGAGAGAGGAAGGCGCATCGGAGCAGTCGGGAGACGGGAGAGAAGAAGGCGCATCGGAACAGTCGGAGGGGAGGGACGGGGCTGGTGGAGGCTGAAAGGACGGAGTTTGGAGTCGCTGAAGAGAAAGGCGCATTGGAGCTCGGCGGTCCGAGCAGACGGCCTTGAGGGCATCGAGCGACGCTGAGGAGTGAGCGGGTCCTGAAAGAGCATAAACTCGAAGAGAGCATGGCCCGTTCGCTCCTCTGAAGCATCGTCAGCCAGGCCCGATCGACCAGGCCGTGGGGAAGGCCAAGCGACCAAGGAGAGCCGCCCGCCAAGCTGCTCAAGCCGCTCAAGCGACTGGCGCATTTTGCAACGCCACAGGTGGAACAGAGACACAGGGGTCGCCGACCCGAAGACCCTCGAGTCGCCACCAGGGGCGACCAGGTAACCAGCCCAGTCTCTCGGAGCCCTTCAGTCATCCTGGCTCTGAGTACCATTAAAGGCTCACGAGCCATTTTCTTTTCCTGAGTTTTTGTATGAAAGTCTGTGGCGCCTTGTCTGAATAAGTAGAACTGATTAAGTGCATGACAGTACATTATTGAATACATCGGCTGTAGGCTTTTGCTGGTGTCATGTCCCCTATCCCCCCATTGACTGCTTATGTGCCTGTGTTAATAAATACCCCCATTGTTTGAATGTCAATCTGCTCGTTGCGTTACTTTCCTACCATTGACTGCCACGACGCATTCGGGAAATTAGCTGGCTATTAAAGCCGATAAAAGTGATAATCTGGTCCGACGGAACTTGGCGATTTAAAACTGCTCGGCTTCGCACACGGAACGAGCACGCTTAAGCTGCTCCTTTCCGTACGAGTCCCGTCGAGGTATAAACTCTCGGTATTTCTGTCCGCGTGAATAGTTAGGTATATCGATAATTCAGCGATTAACCCTGTAGTGCGTGGGCAGAATATTGACAAGTTTATTGTGCGTTAAAAGGCACCCGCAGTGGGTTTTCGGGGTTATCCAGAAGGCTACGACTGAATTCCGGTTTTCGGCGGGCGCGCGACTGCGTTTGGGCTGAAGCGGTCGTGCGTGGCCATCCGAACCGCGTAATTCATAACACTGGAGCTCACGAGCGGGATTCAAACCCCTCTGTCTCCACACAAAATTCACGGGAATCAGAAAATTCAAACAAACTGCAGTTGGAAGCTGTCCGAGGCTCCATAACGATCCTGAAGAGAGCTATCGGCACAACTTTGAGAACAGAAATCTTCACAGCTTGGACCACGAATCGTGACCCCTTACTGAAATGAAGGTGGGTACTTTTAGCCCACCCTGGGAGGACTCCATTCCACATCCTGAAACCCACATATGGAGGTTGATACCAGTCAACGACACACACACACACACACACACACACACACACACACACACACACACACACACACACACACACACACACACACACACACACACACACACAGTGACACCTGGTAGGTCTCTGTTTCACCTGCTGATGAACCCCACCTACATGTGGAGGTAACAGGCAACAGCATACATGTACACACACACACACACACACACACACACACACACACACACACACACTCCCTCTCTCTCTCTCTCTCTCTCTCTCTCTCTCTCTCTCTCTCTCTCTCTCTCTCTCTCTCTCTCTCTCTCTCTCTCTCTCTCTCTCTCTCTCTCTCTCTCTCTCTCTCGGCAAGTTGGGAGAAAAATGGAGTCCATAGCAATAACCCATTCACATTATGTTTGCATATCAACACAGCATTGAGTTGAGAATGCGTATCCAAATTAAACAACTACAGTGCCTTCAGAATGGATTCACACTCCTGATTTTTGTCACATTTTATTGTGTTACAGGCTGAATTTAAAATGGATTAAATTTAAATTTTTTGTCACTGATCTACACAATATACCTAAAAATGACAAAGTGAAAACGTGTTTTTCGAATTTTCTACAAATTAATCAAAAATGAAAAGCTAAAATATTGTTGCGGATTCGCGCCCGCCGGCGTGCTGACGGCCACGTAACTCGAATCGCGGCACGTCGCCCACCGGACGGACAATCCAGTCATGACCCTCTCGGACTAACGCCGGGAACCAGTCACGGGTGGACCTTTCGGTCTCACCGCGATCGAGCCAATCAGCCCCCGCGTGGGATAGGGTTGCTCGCCAAATTCGACCTACCTAAGTACCCACGCGGAGGGTAGACCGGGCGATCGCACCTCGCCGCAGGTCGACTTCGGACACGGGCCACTTCAGCGACCCGTTCCGTACTATCGGGATAACCGAGCGGTGTTATTCGTCGACCTCGACGGTTCGATTAATTATCGGGCGTATTCAGCCCACTACCAACCCTTTACGTGAAGCAAGATGAGGATTCAATAAAGGAAATGACGAAGCGAAGCGGGAAACATTTCAACACAAAGCACATTTATTCGCGATGAACGGAAAGCACACATATTCAATTCCACCAAAAGCACACAGAAAAGAAAAACACAATTCAATTTACACAAAAAGCAAATGCGACAATGCAGATCTAATACCGATTACGCGAGCACACGGCAACACTTATACAATTTTACTTCACAGACGGCGCCGACAACACATACCCAAAACCAAGGAAAAGAATACCCTCAAGGATGAGGCGGGCCTGAGGCCGAGACTGGGTCGGGCCTACCCGTCTGGTGATGAGACGCGGGGCGGCGATGGTGCCTCAACTCTGCGGGCCTCGCGGGCAGTGTCTGGTAGGGGGTGGGAAAGGGGCCCCCTTGGTCGCACTATCTCAGCACGGGAGGAAACAGGAGGGGGTTGCTGATGCTCGGGGTATAGAGGATTTTTATTGTCCGGCGACGAGCGTCTCCACCTCGGCCAGGTCGCGCTGTCGGCCTCCCTGGGGTGCAGCTCCCTGCACGACGCGAGCACCCCCTCGTCTGTCCTCGCAGCCTCTCCACAGCTTCGTCCCCTCCGCTCCGACTCCAACGCACACGACGACCAGCTCCTTCTTGCCAACTCCACCGCCCGCGAAGTCTTAACTCTCTGTTCTCTCTCGACTCTACTACTCTCTGGACTGACGAACACGGTCGCTTATATCAGCCCCGTGGCTTCGCCCTCTCATCTTTGACCCCCTCCCTTCGACCTTTCACCTCGCTCCCCATTGGCCCGAGAAAAAGTGGGCGTGAATGCTTTTTGATCCATAAATTTGCATATATCGATCGCCCTCCAACGCCCTGGGGGCGGGGCCAATTCGCCCCTCGCTCACCGATTGGACGGCAAAAAGTGGGCGCGTGTCGTTTTTGATCCGTTTTTGAAGCACAAAATCCGTGATTTTGTACACGCTGTTCGGCGCGCGCCCTGCACGAGTCCAACACCGGTACCCACAAGCGGCGCAAGAACGGTGGCGATGCGACGGTTGCGAGGTGTGACGTGAAGCGGCGCCGCGGTGGGTGGTTGATGTGGTGGTTGGTGGTGGTAACAATGGCGGTTGGTCCAAATTAAAGATAGTAAAAGAAAAACGGCTATCCTGAAGAGTCGCAGCACGCATAAATGACATGTATTCCCACTAGACAACAGGTTTGGGTCTAACTACACATGTACTTACCGAGATATCTCACCTAAGGGACCTGAATGGTGGTTTGCGAATCTGGTAACCACAACACTACCCCCTCCCCTTTTTACAGACTCGTCCCGAGTCGTCAAATTTTCGTGTGCCATCATGTGTAGTTTTCCCCTAGTACATTTTATCTACGGATCCCTGAGTGCGACATTCATGGTATTCGTGTCCCCAAAATAAATAACCTGAGGGCTGCGTAACTACCTAAACAAACTCACTCACACGGACGACTTAAATAAAATTGCCGGCGCTAGGACAGACATGCCGGGGGCGCACTCATATGTACAGTACATCTTAACCTTAACTTACAAATTTTACACTAAACCATGGCCCAGGATCATTGAACTCTGCAAAAAGAAAACAGTTAGCAGGGAGCCAGGCTGCTCGCATGCAGTCTCTGGCTCAAACAATGCAGGTGACAGGGAACGTGGCTGGCTGCTCACACGCAGTCCAAGGCCTTCCCTTTTGAACTGAACGCAGTGAACCACAACGGTGCATGGGCTGCACAACGCAGTCTCCGTGCCAGCTCAAGTGGCACACGCAATGAGCACAACGAATGGATGGGTGAACACAAACACGGTGCACGGGCCGCCACTGCAGGCCCGTGTTGTAGCTGCCAACAGGGCAGTTCTTGCAGCTTGCAAACTGTTGCTTTGATCCTGGCGCACATGGAAATGAACAGGGGGGGGGCAAAGCAAAAATTGAACGGGGCTGGTGAACATGGGCAGTGGGCATGGCATGGCAAAGGCAGCAGGCAAACACAGCCCGCAGAAGAAGGCCGTTGCAGGCAAACACAGCCGGCAGATGAACTGGCCGGCACAGGCCTTGAAGTACCACAGCTGCAGATGATCCGGCCGGCACAGGCCTTGCAGCACAGCAGCTGCAGACGATCCAGCCGGCACAGACCTTGCAGCAAAATAACAGCTGCCGATGAAGTTGGCCGGCACAGGCCTTGAAGAAAAATAGCCAGCCGGCTGAAGTGGCCGGCACAGGCCTTGAAGAAAAATAGCCAGCCGGCTGAAGTGGCCGGCACAGGCCTTGAAGCAAAACACGGCCAGCCGATGAAGTGGCCAGCCTTTGCCGTTCAGTGGAGGTTGGTGGAGGGAGTGCGGTGGTGCTGGCCACTCGGAAGGCGGGCTCGGACCTACCTATCGCCTTTGCCTGTCACTGTACATACCCACTCCCTTAATTTGTCAAACCCCAATTTAGCCCCAACTTATTTTTTTGTTGTTTTTATTTTTACTTCCCCACTATAAATCGTCCCCTAACCCCCTTTATCGTCCTTGTTCGGCTAACCTATCCTGTCACCTAGCCTACTCCCAACCCCTACGTTCCCTTCCCGGAGGGGAATAAGGGAGAGCTAACGTCCTGTGTCGAGGCCCAACGAAGCCTCAGAATGGCCTCCCCAGAGTTCGGCGATCTTAACACCAAGTGGGTCCAGCGGCCCACAACGACAGCGAGGGGATGGATGGTGCGGAGGGGTACATCTCCTAATCTACCCTAACCATTTAACTGTTAAACTACCCCGGGGCTTTCAACAAGCGCTTCTCGCTTAAACTATTGGTTCTAACAACCCAGATTCCCGTCGCCTGTGTTGGTGTCCTTACAATTTCGGGCCTCGCCCCCCAATTTTCTCTCCGTGCCCTCACACAGTCTCCTGGCTGGGACACGTGGCTCCCTTTGGCAGGCACGACCCTCTGCCGATTCTCCCGCTATGGCACCCCCGGGCACTACACTGCCTCCGAGCCTACCAGCTCCCTAACACCAGGGAGTGCCCCCATGGCACCTCCCCTGAAACGCACACGTGGCAGGCCGGCCTCCCGGGCCCCTTTCCGAGGGTCACCCGTGCCCACAACACTGCCCACGCGGCTAATGGCGCCCCGGGCCCCCGCACCAAGCAGGCGCACCCGTGCCCACTACTCTATCCCGGCCCCCCATTGGCCCATGGCCTACCGCGGCCGACTAGCCTGGTGCCCGGGGTACCCACTCAGCGATACTCACCTTTCGCAGCCACGCTCCCAAGCCCGTCAACAGGGATCCTGCACCCCTCCAAACGGGTTTCGAGCCTACACACCCACCAACAACAAAACGACCTCCATTTTTCAATTTGACTAACCCCGCTAACTCACTCTACACTGACCCCGGGGTCCCTTGGGCGGGAGTCACTCTTCCCCCCAATCACTCATCGCACCATGCATTCCCCATTCGCTCCACTCACACAGACCCGCTGGCCTCACTCACTCATGTCTCCACCTCACAACTCACCAACTCTTTAACACACACACCACTGAACTCTGCCATCCTTCTAACTACATCCCCTAACTCACTCGTGCTCCCACGTCGTCCCTTAAACTACAGCACGTTCCTTTTAACACTACGTCGCTAAACTACATCCCCTCTACACATTCATAAGTCTGTCCATGTTTCCAAATCATCAAAAATCATTTCCCATTTTCCCATCCTAAATCTGGCTACAATCCCTCTAACTAATCCATTCCACAGACTCCATGAGGACTTACCCCTGCCCCATGAAGTCGGTCTAGCTAAGCTAACCCTTCCCCCTAACTAGTTTCCATCCTGTGCCCAGGGTAAGGGGGTCTTCCACCCCTTGCCCAGGAATCCTGTGCACCCGAAAGTGAGGCTTGCTTTTTTTTTTTTTTTCATGCGCATCACCAGCGCGGCAACTCGCGCACTTTGCACCTGCCCGTGACGTCATGCAGCTGCACGTGTTCCTCGTCCCTCCTTGGACGGTACCATCCGGCAGAGATACCCCTCCTGCCGGATTCCAACCCCACGTGCAGCCATGGCGTCACCGTGCGCATAAAAAAAAAAACACAAGCCCCACGTCTCGAGGGGTTCCCCACGCGAACACATGTGCTTTGCCCGTTGGAGCTTAACACACACGATCGCGTGGAGAACCCGTCCGGTCCAAATCCATAATCCTGCCTCAACTTTGTCCGTCCGCGGGATCGGCAAATCCACCGCGTGCGTTTCCGGACCGGGACTTCACTCTCGCAAGCGAGCACGTGGCGGTCTCGTGCGTTGCACAGCACGAACCGCGTGCTCACTGCTGGGTGAACCCGGCACGGTCCCCGAAACAACTACAGCCGCTACTCGGCTTTCTTTCTTCTCATGTCGCCTTCGTCGCCATTCGACCCACGCACACCTGCGTGTTACGACGCACACAGTCCACTCCATCACATTCACACCGGGAGATGCGGCTGCGTGCTCCCGCATACCGACCGACATCTCCCTCACATACCGCTCTCTCACACACACACGGTCTCCCTTGCACTCGGCCGTTCACTCACGCGTGCCTCACTACTCACACAAACCATACTACTCACACACGCGGGGGCACTCACCCGCGGTACCTCACTCACACGCGCGGGGGCACTCACCCGCGGTGCCTCATCCACACTGGCCGTTTCATCCACACACACGGCCTCACTCACACACGGTGCCTCACCCACACACGCGGGGGAACTCACCCGCGGTACCTCATCCACACTGGCCGTTTCATCCACACACATGGCCTCTTCCACACACGGTGCCTCATCCACACACGGCGTGCTGGGAAGCACGTACTCCGGCACCATCGCCACCACACCACTCACACACGGGGTCGCTTCCACACACGGGGACGCACTCACACCTTGCACCACACACACAGGGACAACCACACTGGGGATTCGTGTCCCCACAAGTCTCCGGGGCCTCTACTCCCCCAAGCTCTCCGTGCAACCGTTCGCAGCTCTCGTCCCCTCAACCTCGCAAAGCACGACCGAACTCACCTGGTCGTGACTCGCCTCAAGGGGGCATACTCCCTCCCCTCGTTCCTGGAGGAGGCCATCCAGGTGCTCGCACTGGGTCCCTCCACGCTCCGCGAGCTCAACCTCACTATCCTCCACTACCTCCGTGTGTGTGTGTGCGTCACTTACCTTGTCATTATCATGCAGTCTCTCCTCCATTTTTTTTGTCTCCCGTGTCTCTATACATTTATAAGTTTCTGTTGTCGTCACCTCGTGTCTCGTCTCGCACGTTTTGGTCTCCCCATTTAATTTTTCCCTTTCGGTCACCGTTGCACCCCCTCCCAGTTCGTTCGCTTCAACACGTGGAGTCGCCATTTTGATCTCCCCGGTCACGGCCTTCACGCCCGCCTGCAGGCATCGGCCCATATTCTGCGTCTCACCCCGCAGCTTTTTCGTTTCTTCCTTCATTTGCTGAGTACTCGCTGTGGTGAATTAACGTGAATCGAGGGACATGACGCGGGATCACATGTTGTGCGTCTCGCGTATAAGGGAATGTCTCTGCGGCACGAGTGATTGTCCCCGGGGCATTGCTATTGACATCGGCTGTCCACTTGATGCTCGTTAACTGAAGGTGCTCATTGACTGGTGAGAATGGAGATTATATCGAACTCCGTGCTTACGCGGATTTAGTCTGCAATGGTTAACTGCACATGTATACGTTACTGCTTATGTACTCCTAGCTGAACCTGTATTTCCTGGTGTGCCCACAGAAGCGGCTCCAATCAAATGGAATAAAGCCTAAACTCTGAAGGTTCATCTCTCGCTCTCATTTCAATTTATTCCATTTGATTTTCTCGGCTCTCTCAACCAAAGATGGACAAGATCTACAAACCAGAGAGGTTCGACGCAGACCCGAACGCGACTGACGAGAAATGAAATGGTCACATTGGTTCTGCTCCTTCTCACACTATCTGACCATCATCGCGGAGGGAGCTGACAAATTTGCCGCTCGTGAATCATGTCTCGCCCGGCGTGTACAGGCTCTTCTCGGGGTGCGACACTTACGAAGCAGCGATCGACGTGCTGCAGGCGCTCTACGTGAAGCCCAAGAACGAGGTATACATACGACATCTTCTCAACACACGCAAGCAAGCAGCCGGGGAGACAATCGATCAGTTCCTGCAAGCTCTGAATCAGCTGGGAAAAGACTGCAGCTTCCGGGCGGTAAGCGCCGAGGAACACCGAAAGGAAGCGACCCGGGAGGCATTCATCCAAGGACTCAGATCAGCCCACATACGGCAACGCTTACTAGAGAAAGCGCAACCCACTCTTGACAAGGTAGTCGATCAGGCTCGAGCGATGGATACGGCTCAGCAGCAATCTGAGTCATTTGGGACACCGATGCTGCTCATGAACGCTGCTACGATGGGAACCCAAGGAACCCCACTGGCACAGACACAGCCAGACATGAGGGATGGAGAAACACCCGAGGAGCCGGATACCCAGACCTCGTCAAACTCCTCAGCAACTGCTCCGGTTGGTAAATGCTTCTTTTGTGGGTACAAAAGGCATCCTCGTCAAAAATGTCCCGCCAGAGATGCCACATGCATGAATTGCGACAAGAAAGGGCATTATGCCAGGGTATGTAAATCTACTCTAAGGAGAAATAAACCCACTTCTGCGGCTCTCTACTCGCAAAATAAATTGACTGCAGCCTCCCGGGGAATCTATCCAAGGCTATCATCAACGTACGAATTAACGGGCATATGGCTGAGGCACTGATTGATACCGGTAGCTCTGAAAGTTTCGTCAACAGCTCGCTAGTGAAGGGCAGGAAATGGGTAATCCACCCGACTGACAATACGGTATGCATGGCCGCCACCTCACTACAATCCCGCGTACGAGGGTACTGCAATGTTGAATTGGACGTAAAAGGGTACACGCATCGGGATGTAAAGGTGCTGGTGCTTCGTGATTTGTGCGCAGACGTAATTCTGGGTCATAATGTCCTCAAGCAGCACACGAGCGTCGAAATACCCTTTGGAGGAAGCAAGCCTCGTCTAATTTTAAATGCGTTGACCACCGCGGAGGTGACGTCCCCCCAGCTGTTCGCTAACTTGTCGCCGGTCTGCAAACCGATAGCGATCAAATCGCGGCGATATACCACTGCTGACATGAATTTCATCACTTCGGAAACCAAGCGATTACTGGAGGAGGGAATTATAGAACCGAGCGATTCGCCATGGCGCGCACAGGTGTTAGTAACCAGCAGTCAGAACCATAAGAAACGGATGGTTGTCGATTATTCCCAAACGGTCAATCGCTTCACCCAACTCGACGCCTACCCCCTGCCGCGCATAGATGAGATGGTCGAACGCGTGGCCAATTATAAGGTATTCAGTACCATCGACTTGCGAAGCGCCTATCATCAAATTCCCATCCGAGAGGAAGACAAACCGTACACTGCATTCCAGGCAGGGCGGCGCCTCTACCAGTTCAGAAGGATACCATTCGGTGTCACGAATGGAGTAGCTTGCTTCCAACGGGTTATGGACGACATCATCTCAGATGAAAACCTCGAAGACACTTTTGTTTACGTAGATAATGTCACAGTGTGTGGTAGGGATCAGAGGGAACATGATAGGAATCTGGACAGATTCTTGAGCATTGCTGGAAAATATAATCTGACTCTCAACTACGAGAAATGCGTATTCTCGGCAAGGTCAATTGACCTTCTCGGCTACACAATAGCCGACGGCACAATTAAGCCTGATCCTGAGCGATTGCGCCCGCTCCGTGAGCTTCCACCACCTCAGGACTTGCAAACAATGCGCCGGGTGATCGGGATGTTCGCTTACTATGCAAGATGGATTTCGCAATACTCCGAGAAAATACATCCCCTAGTGCATTGCAAAAACTTTCCACCAGATGCCGCTGTCGTAAAAGCTTTCCACAATCTCAAGGATGATATCAGTAAGTCCGTGGTTTTATCGATCGACAGCTCGGTGCCCTTCGTGGTGGAGACCGACGCTTCAAATCACGCCATAGCTGCTACACTTAATCAGTCTGGGCGGCCGGTCGCGTTCTTCTCGAGAACTCTCTCTAGAAGCGAGCAGAGACACTCGGCAATAGAGAAGGAAGCGTACGCCATCGTTGAAGCGCTGCGAAATGGAGACATTATTTACTGGGAAACCACTTCACGCTCGTTACGGACCAACGATCCGTGGCTTTCATGTTTGATGGGAAAAATAACGGGAAAATTAAGAATGAAAAAATTATGAGATGGCGGATAGACCTAGCTTGCTACAGGTACGACATTGTTTACCGGCCCGGAAAGAAAACCCTGCTGCAGATACCTTCTCCCGGGTCTACAGTTCGGCAACAATCAGTCAGGCTTTGCAAGACCTCCATGTGTCTCTGTGCCACCCAGGGGTAACCAGGATGGCACATTTCGTACGCAGACAAAATCTTCCCTATTCTGTTGAAGATATTAAACAAATGAATGCTTCATGCCCTGTTTGTGCTGAACTAAAACCCAGATTCTATGGCGCGGCTTCTGGCAGACTGATCAAGGCTACTTCCCCCTTCGAGAGACTAAACATCGACTTCAAAGGGCCCCTACTGACCGAAACAGACAACAGATACATATTCACCGTTGTTGATGAATATTCAAGGTTCCCTTTCGCGTTTCCGTGCTCGGATATGACCTCGGGCACTGTCGTAAATGTCTCCTCTGACCTCTTCGCTATGTTTGGGAGACCTTCGTACATACATTCAGACAGAGGGCCGTGTTTCATGTCGGCCGGGCTAAAACAATTCCTATTAGAGCACGGCATAGCAACTAGTCGAACGACGGGTTACAACCCACAGGGAAACGGGCAGGTGGAATGGTATAATGGAGTAATTTGGAAAGCCGTAACTCTGGCGCTGAAATCGAGAGGACTGGGCCCCGAGCGATGGGAGGTTACTCTTCCTGACGCTCTGAATTCCATACGCTCTTTGCTCTGCACGTCCACAAATGCCACTCCTCACGAACGTATGTTTACTCACCAACGACGTTATGTTGACGGTCAAACGGTGCCCAACTGGCTGACCCACCCCGGTACAGTGTTCATGAAACGCCCGGTACGACAAAGCAAGTATGAACCCCTGGTGGAGGGGGTCGAACTCATTGACACTAATCCAGAGTATGCTCATGTCAGGCTCCCGGATGGCAGGGAGACCACTGTGTCGGTTCGCCATCTGGCTCCCTCAGGTACTCCTCCCGCCGGTACACCACCTTCTGGCACTCCTCCTTCTGACATTTCCCCCCAGGAACTCCGCCAGGCGACGGGGCTGCCGCGTTCCACCCGAGAGCGATCGAGGAGTCATCCCCGGCACAAGTCGAGGCTCACCAAGAGGATCGGGAGTCTCCCTCAAGTGAAACTGCCGTTTACTCCCGGAGAGGTTGACGAATAAGGCCCCCTCGACGACTCAATCTGTAAAGGGGATTATCGGCATTCTCGCTGCTCATGCTCCTATATGCCCATTATATCATATATCGATGCTCATTTCCATGCTCCTACAACTCAAAATAATCACTGCTTGGCATGTATGCTTCTGTAGATCTATTAGTCCGCGTTGCTTGAAATGTATACTCCTATAGTGCTAAAGCAATCATGGTGTGTAAGATGGGCCCCTAGTTACATTTTAAAGGTGGGGAGAATGTGGTGAATTAACGTGAATCGAGGGACATGACGCGGGATCACATGTTGTGCGTCTCGCGTATAAGGGGATGTCTCTGCGGCACGAGTGATTGTCCCCGGGGCATTGCTATTGACATCGGCTGTCCACTTGATGCTCGTTAACTGAAGGTGCTCATTGACTGGTGAGAATGGAGATTATATCGAACTCCGTGCTTACGCGGATTTAGTCTGCAATGGTTAACTGCACATGTATACGTTACTGCTTATGTACTCCTAGCTGAACCTGTATTTCCTGGTGTGCCCACAGAAGCGGCTCCAATCAAATGGAATAAAGCCTAAACTCTGAAGGTTCATCTCTCGCTCTCATTTCACTCGCATCGATCTTTCCGTTCATTTTGTCTATTTCGGCATTCCAGTAATCCAGTTTGTCATTTATGCTCTGCGCGAGTTCCATAATCTGCCGCATTGTCACCTGCCCTGGCCACTCCCACTGACTACATTTAGTGGTGGAGTTATAATAAAAAAACCGACCAGATGAACGGCATCGATGCCTTTCCCAACCTTCTGGTACGGGTTTCTCTTGCACGGTGATCTCGTCCTGAGTCATGGATTCTACATTACTATTACACATACCTAATCCACCCGGCACCCGCTCGCTTGAGACGCCATCTTGCTTCTCTTAAAGGGGTTAATTTGAATCGCTCGTAATTTGGAGGGAATCGGGGGTCGCTTCTCTCACCCCTGGACCGATTCCCGTGAATTTAGCCGGAGACAGGAGAGCCCGTTTTCCTGTTCTCCGATACCAGTGCCGCGAGGAGGGCGATGAATTTGTATCGCACGACCTGACACCAGTGTTGCGGATTCGCGCCCGCCGGCGTGCGGACGGCCACGTAACTCGAATCGCGGCACGTCGCCCACCGGACGGACAATCCAGTCGTGACCCTCTCGGACTAACGCCGGGAACCAGTCACGGGTGGACCTTTCGGTCTCACCGCGATTGAGCCAATCAGCCCCCGCGTGGGATAGGGTTGCTCGCCAAATTCGACCTACCTAAGTACCCACGCGGAGGGTAGACCGGGCGATCGCACCTCGCCGCAGGTCGACTTCGGACACGGGCCACTTAAGCGACCCGTTCCGTACTATCGAGATAACCGGCGGTGTTATTCGTCGACCTCGACGGTTCGATTAATTATCGGGCGTATTCAGCCCACTACCAACCCTTTACGTGAAGCAAGATGAGGATTCAATGAAGGAAATGACGAAGCGAAGCGGAAACAGTTCAACACAAAGCACATTTATTCGCGATGAACGGAAAGCACACATATTCAATTCCACCAAAAGCACACAGAAAAGAAAAACACAATTCAATTTACACAAAAAGCAAATGCGACAATGCAGATCTAATACCGATTACGCGAGCACACGGCAACACTTATACAATTTTACTTCACAGACGGCGCCGACAACACATACCCAAAACCAAGGAAAAGAATACCCTCAAGGATGAGGCGGGCCTGAGGCCGAGACCGGGTCGGGCCTACCCGTCTGGTGATGAGACGCGGAGCGGCACGATGGTGCCTCAACTCCGCGGGCCTCGCGGACGGTGTCTGGTAGGGGGTGGGAAAGGGGCCCCCTTGGTCGCACTATCTCAGCGCGGGGGGAAACAGGAGGGGGTTGCTGATGCTCGGGGTATAGAGGATTTTTATTGTCCCGCGACGAGCGTCTCCACCTCGGCCAGGTCGCGCTGTCGGCCTCCCTGGGGTGCAGCTCCCTGCACGACGCGAGCACCCCCTCGTCTGCCCTCGCCGCCTCTCCACAGCTCCGTCCCCTCCGCTCCGCCTCCAACGCACACGACGACCAGCTCCTTCTTGCCAACTCCACCGCCCGCGAAGTCTTAACTCTCTGTTCTCTCTCGACTCTACTACTCTCTGGACTGACGAACACGGTCGCTTATATCAGCCCCGTGGCTTCGCCCTCTCATCTTTGACCCCCTCCCTTCGACCTTTCACCTCGCTCCCCATTGGCCCGAGAAAAAGTGGGCGTGAATGCTTTTTGATCCATAAATTTGCATATATCGATCGCCCTCCAACGCCCTGGAGGCGGGGTCAATTCGCCCCTCGCTCACCGATTGGATGGCAAAAAGTGGGCGTGTGTCGTTTTTGATCCGTTTTTGAAGCACAAAATCCGTGATTTTGTACACGCTGTTCGGCGCGCGCCCTGCACGAGTCCAACACCGGTACCCACAAGCGGCGCAAGAACGGTGGCGATGCGACGGTTGCGAGGTGTGACGTGAAGCGGCGCCGCGGTGGGTGGTTGATGTGGTGGTTGGTGGTGGTAACAATGGCGGTTGGTCCAAATTAAAGATAGTAAAAGAAAAACGGCTATCCTGAAGAGTCGCAGCACGCATAAATGACATGTATTCCCACTAGACAACGGGTTTGGGCCTAACTACACATGTACTTACCGAGATATCTCACCTAAGGGACCTGAATGGTGGTTTGCGAATCTGGTAACCACAACAATATCTTGCATCAATAAGTATTCAACGCCTTTGCTAAGGTACTCCATATTGAGTGCAGGTGCATCCAATTTCCTTTGATCATCCTTGAGACGTCTCCACAACTTGATTGGATTCCACCTGTGGCCAACTCTATTGATTGGACATGATTTTGAAAGAAACACACCTCTCTATATGAGGTCCGACAGTTGACAGTGCATGTCAGAGCAGAAACTCTCCCATAAATCCAAGGAACTGTCTGTAGAACCCCGAGATAGATTTGTGAGGAGGCATAGATGTGAGGATGGATATAAAACAATTACTAGAGTGTTGAAAATTCCCAAGAGTACAGTGTGCTCCATCATTAGGAAATGGAAAGAATATGAAACAACCCAGACTCTTCTTAGAGCTGGCCATCCAATCAAACTGAGCAACTGGGCAAGAAGGACCTTGGTCAAGGAGGTGACCAAAAGCTCAATGACCACTCTGACGGAACTACAGAGTTCCTTGGCTGAGATGGAAGACCTACCAAAAGGACAACAATCTCTGCAGCACTTCACAAATCTAGGCCTTGTGTGAGAGTGGCCAAACCGAAGCCACTCCTGAGAAAAAGGCACATGATATCACTCCTGAAATTTGTAAAAAGGCACGTGAAAGACTCTGATAGCAGGAGGCAAAATATTCTGTGGTCTGATGAGACAAAAATTTGTCTGATGAGACCTTTGGCCTGAATGCAAAGCGCTATGTCTGGTGGAAAATGAGCACAGGTCTTCACCCATTTAACACCATCCCTATTGTGAAGCATTCTGGTGGCAGCTTCATGCTCTGGGGATGCTTTTTAGTAGAGGGCACTGAAAAACTTATGAGGATAGAGGGAACAATGAGTGGAGCCAAATACATGCAAATCCTTGAGGAGAACCTGCTTCAGAGTGCAAAAGACCTCAGACTGTGGCCAAGATTTACATTCCAACAGGACAATGACCCCAAATAATGCAGCCAATGCAACACTGGAATGGCTTCAGAACAAGAATGTGAAAGTCCTTGAGTAGCCCAGCCAAAGCCCAGACTTGAATCCCATTGAGAATCTGGAGAAAGACTTGAAGATTGCTGTTCACCGACGCTCCCCTTCAAACTTGACAAAGCTTGAGCAAATCTGCAAGGAAGACTGGGAGAAAATCCCCAAATCTTGATGTGCAAAGCTGATACAGACATACCCAAAAAGAATCGAAGCTGGAATCGCTGCCAAAGGCACTTCTACAAAGTATTGACTCAGGGGGATGAATACTTATCGATGCAAGACATTTCAGATTTTCATTATTAACTAATATGTAAAAATTTCTCAATACATGTTTTCACTTTGTCATCATAGGGTATTTTGTGTCGATCAGTGACAATTTCTTTTAATTCAATCCATTTTAAATTCAGGCTGTAATACAACAAAATGTGACAAAAGTCAGGAGGTGGTGGGGGGGGGGGGGTGGGTGTGAATGCTTTCTGAAGGCACTGTATAGCATAAAGGTCGTGGCCTAAAGGCAAACTACTAAGTTACTTTTCACACACCAACCACATAATAAGGCAACTTTTTGTGAGCATGGAATGAAGGAGTGTCCATTTGTAATTGAGGATTTTACAACATAAATGTTTTTCTAAATTCTATACAACAACTACAACATATACAAAAATACACAAGTACACAATGGGTTGAAGGGATAATGAAAATGGATTAACTTTGCACCACTTTGGCAAAATGAGTGTTTCACTTCACCATGAAGGACTTGAAATATTTACCAAAGCAAAAGGCTTCTGAATTTGATGTAGGGAATGAGATCTCATGGTTTGCTTCATATCAGTACAGACAAACATATGTTGAGGGTGGGGTAAAGACCATGTCTCTTGGTATTTCGGTAATATACCAGTTGTGAGGCATAACATGCATGCACTGATGGCAGTGTGGTAGCATGAAGTGGATACCCAATGAATGGGTCAGGAAGGAATGCATGCCTGGTGCTAACGCATACCATTGACACATTTAACTCAAAACAGAGGTCCACTGCAGGACAATGTCCAAGTAAAATTTGGAGTCAAGGAGTCATCATTTGCAGTCGTCAATTTATTGTGGGTCTCTGTTTCCCCAGCCCTGCTCAGGTGTCAAAAATTCTGGACATGAAACAAATAATCCAATGCAGGTATATATATGGTCCCTTACACAAAACAGTATGTTGGCAATACTAGCATTGACTTTGATGAGCCTAATCCCAGAAGACATAAGTCTTTCGTTATGACTCACCTGGGGTCAGGTTCAAATGGCCGACCTGCCAAACTCAGAGCAGATGCTACATCGATTACACCACCAAGTCTGGTTGTTTGATGGGTCTTCGGAATACGTTCAACATTTATGGCATGGTTCTACTCAAGAGCTTTAACACAAAGAAAAGGACAAAGACAAAGACTACACCTCAACATTGTAACAACATGGCAAGACCACTGTCATGCAAATATGCCAAAATAAGAATAATTCACTTTTTGTTTTTGGTTTGTCTATCTAACGATTTTCGCTTCAACTACTTAACCAGGGACCATAAAACCCAAATCATTATGGAGGTCTTTGTCTGAGGACAATGATCTTACGGTATATGGTTTTTATTTTTTTTTTATAATTGAGTTTATTTAACCACTATTTTTACTGAAGAATCGTGAGGCGATGTGGTCTCGTGGTATTGTGATTTTGAATGTTTTTAAAATTTTATTTACTTTTAACATTGTTCTTATTGAACGGGAACACGAACAACAGAGACATAATGGAAAAAAATGTCCTCCTCTTGTGCCAAAGTTTCTAATGTTTTAAGAAAGGTGGGGAGGAGAGAGTTGGGGTGGGGGGGGGGGAGAGGCAGATAGGGGGACAGAGTTGGAGTGAAGAGAGCAGAGAGGGAAAAGAGTTGGGAGAGGGGGGTTGAAGCTTTGGAGGGGGGGGATGGGGTTGAGGACCTGTGATTGGGGGTGGGTTGAAGACTTGAGTTGGCCTTTTGTGTTTGGGGGGGGGGAGTGAGTACTTGAAGCCACATTGTACATTACGCGGAATTTCTGTGTCCCTACTAGTATCAAGTACAAGCTTTGTGGCACATAATGTACAATATACTCGATGTGATCGCACTTCCGAGCTTCAAACTCAAGGCCCACACAGGTAAACCATTTCCTTTACAGAGTCTTTTTGATTTCTACAACAGCAGTCAAATAAATCATTTGTATTCACCAAAACCGGGGAGCTTTAATAAAAACGACTTCAATTGAATGGACTGATTTGAACATTTGCAACAGTGCATCCTGCCAGTCTTCCATGCTTCCCGCATTCTCTCTCAATGGCCTCACCTTCTGGATCCCCATTTGTCCTCTGATGTATTGGGAACGAACAAGAAACTGCCGTATTAACATGAAATAACTTGAATTGTCGCAAGCTGGGTGAAATTGCACTGGGAAGGACAAACATGGATGCATCCCTAAAGGTGCACAGGAAGACAAAAACCCGGAGCGTGGGGAAACAGTATAGGGAATGCATAATTCACGAACTCCGAACTACTTCGCCATTCAGGATATTCGTGGCCGATGATGGTTCGAAACGAGGAATTGGGACGGCAAAGCAAATGGGCGATGAGGGTTGCCGAATGGATCGCGGACAGTGATGTCGGGAGCGGAAGATGTGGCACCAACACTTTTAGGGATCCCACTTGACTTTGGGATCAATTTGGGCTAATGGAATAATCTGTACTCTGCCTGTCGCTGTGCTCCTGCAGGCAAGGCCATTACCATATTACTGTCACAGTGAATGGAAGGTGCGACCACACATTGGTTCGACTTCATATCAGTTTGATTCATGGTCTGAGCATAGGTTAGATTCCCATGTCCTTCATGGCTTTGGCATTTCACTCGCGGCATGCATTATGCCACTTACCTTGAAAGCCAATCAATGAGCAATTATCGGGTTGGGAAGATAAATTGCTTGAAAGCTTTGTGCGACATAAGGTGAGGTATCAACAATTTTTCTTAAAAAACAAACAAACAAACAAAAAAATGTGAGTTCGATTCATTGGAAGTAAAAGCAATATGAGGAAACAAAGATAATTAACATTTGATTTGAAGGGCGAGCCTTGCAAATAAACCTGCTTAGGATAGTCTTCAACTTATGAGTGTGCGTCGACAAACGCATTGATGGTCTTCAACATATGAGTGTGCGTCGATGAACACATTGCATTGATGGATCGGTATATACCTTTGTCCAATTCTCCACAGTGTATACGAGTTTAAAAAGAGATAAATGTTATTTATAAAGAATATGATGAATACGATGTCACAAAAATACAAAAACTATGTGCACGTCTTTGGGATAACAAACATTTTCAGCTGCATTATGCTCTTCAGCTTGGCAAGTCCCTCTGGGGATAAGGGAGGAAAGGGGGGGATGGTTGGGGAGATTCCACAAGGGGTTTCTCCATCATCGAGCATACTGTCGTTTGGAGGTTCATTGCACATGACCTTATTGGGACCCTCTCTGGTCTAAAACCGCTGCAACATCTCGAGTCTCGATAAGGACCCTTAAATATTAACCTGTCAATAGGACATCGTTTCGGATCAAGATTTATTTTCTGGATCCTTCTCGAAGAATGAAGATATAATTGTGACCTCAAAATTATGGTTGTCTTTCTTTTTTGAGGAAGGAAAAAAAAATCGCTGCAAACATAAAAAAAATAGTCAATCATCAGTGACCTGTTTTGAGATGGGGGACAAATGAGTCAACGTGACTTGAAAAACGAAGGAGTTTGTGAATCGGAAGATGAAGAAGAGGAGAAAATAAATTAGGAATAGTGTATTCTGATGATGTACTTGTTTGTACACAGCAATTTGCTAGTTTGGATTTTGGTATCTCCAATAAACCTGATCAGGCCACATATCCATAAAGCGACAGGTGAGGGAAGGGTGAGTGGCTGGAGAAATGAGGATGGGTGTTAATGTGGGTAATGGAAGAGGAGTGGTGGAGGGAGGTTTAACTACATCCAGAGAAATCGCATCCAAAATCCCATATCATACTTGATTATGGTAAAGAACAAGCTCCTATACAGCACTCAACACTAATTATATGATAGAAGTAACAGTTTTTGGCCCAAAAATGAAGCACAACCTATGTATTGTTTTGTTTAGACGTTGAGGAATCCAACGAAGTGAATGCATGAAGTTAAAATCTCAGCAACACAAAGGTTCAGTGACCACTCTTTGCAGCATCCTTGAATGATGAAACTCATTTCCGATGATCCTCGAATACGTAACGTAGAGCCATCACAGTGATAAGTTAAGCATAATAACTTTCATTAAAGTTCATAAGGAAAGCCTCTGCATAACACAGGAACTAAAAACCTCTTCTTCTTTCCTACACAGCACTTAGTTTAGTTTGAACATCTTTGCTGGAGAGTGAGGCTATGTCGCTGATGCAGTTCCCCCTTATAGGTGACAATGATATACAAGGAACCTTGGCGCAGCTAGGAGGCCATTTGGCCCATCATGTCAGCACTACACTAACCCCATGAACCATCACCCATCCAGAAACAAGCTACCTACAACTCCTGCCGATATCCCGGTACCCGTCTCTCTCCAACGCATCTAATTGCAATTTAAACCCATCTACTCTTTCTGCTGCCACGACCTTTATAGGGAAACCATTCCACATACATGAACTACTCTCTGACTGAAACATACCTACATTATTACCCTCCTAACATGAGAGCAGGAAGTTGTAATTTGATCAGGGTGTCGACGATAGCTTGCCTACTCTTCACGAAAGACACCGTGGGGTCTTTAACATCCGCCACCCAATGCTAGCACACAAGGCACTTGGCTTAAGGTCCATCTGATGGACGGCACACACATTTTGTGACTGGTGCCTGTGAAACACCAGGATGACAGTTTGTAGCTTGGACGAGATACAAACCAAGCAAGACAGCACAGAGGCGAGTATTCAAACCTGAAGACCATCTTGCCAGTCCATAGTAACAACTGAAGGTGAATGGCAAAATTTGTGTAAGAATAATGAAGCACGACAATCATTCCCTGAGACAGACAGCCTGATTTGATATGGTTCATACAAGTGGGTATTCTGCCTTTGCTCAAGTTGATGAAAAACAACTGTGCCACACTCATTGGGAGCGAGTTCCTTATTGCAGCAAAAAAGAAGTTCCGAAATCTTTAAACGGATTTTGAAAAATAAGCAAAATTGGGAGAGGAAACCGGAAGGTGGCAACTTGGGTTGTATGCTATCTTGTTTGTAAGTTATATATTTTTAATAGTGATTGAAAAAAATATATATATATCTGTTTATACATTCTGTCTTTTGTAATCGTGTCAGAGATATATGCACTACTTTTGAGGCCGATGGTCGATCGTAAGAAAACGAATGTTAATAAACACGAATGGGCATCTTATTGCAGTTTGCCACGTGATCCCTCGACCCACTGCATAGAGTTCTTGGGAAGCAAGCAAAGAAATAACAAATATTTCCAATTCCTACTCAGCAGATGTTCATTATTTTATAAATTCATCAGAATTTAGATTCCAAAACTGCATATTAGAGCTTACTAAATGCTCAGTTCTTCGAGGAGCCTCGATTTCTCTCTGGTTATGTCAGCTGTGTTACCAGGAGTTGTTTTTTTGCATTTTCTGAAGGTTATTTTTGATGTTATGCCTGGTGTTGGTTTAATGGTTTTCGTGGTGTGCTTAGGATCCTAGGATCCTAGGATCCTGAGTTCAAATCTCACTTGGCTGTTGAATTAATACCAGGTGGGGTTGACTCTGCCTGTCATCCTTCCATGGTTGGCAAAATGAGTGCCAGCATGCTGATATCCTGTGTCGGAGTGGTGAACCCGTCCAGGATTGTGCCCAATAGCCAAGGACATTGCTTAGGCAGCACCATTGCTCTGACACAGTATGGTCCCATTGGATGGATGGATTTTTGATGTTGTGGAACCGTTTGGCCTTCGGTGATGTACATAAATGTAATAATTGGCTGGATAGATTATTGACTCTTCTGGAGGCAGTATTGAGAGCTAATTTGCAGATTAACAAAAAAAAGTATCTGATGGGGGTAATGGGCTTCAGCTCCCCATGGACTCCAGCGGTGGATCCGTGCCTACTTTTGATACCAGCTTGCAGTTCGTTTCACAGGTGCTACACATTCAAAGCAAGCATCATTAGCTGGACCGGTCCGTCGTAAGAAATTCTCGACCGAATGGTCATACATGGTATGGACGTCCAGCTCTCACATCCTCACTTCGTCACGTTTCTGGCTAATGTCACAATCTCACCACTCAGTCCACGCACTTTCCAGTGAATGGTCTTGTTCGAGCACTTTTGGGAGGAATCAAAGAAATTCATCCACAGCGTTCTGACATTTCAGGTTTCTCGTTTGTTCTAATTGGCAGTAAATCGTTTTGACTTCAGAGTATGAAAATGTACGTGTGCAAATTTCAGGCTGTATTATTCAATAGTAATGTATCCCATTGACTCCCACTATCTGAAATGCCTGCTAGCCGAACGGATTAAACCCTTGATGCTGCATTCACTCGACCTCCTGCCAGGGTGGGGTGCGGTTTGTAAAGATTCCAGTGGGGGATAACATTGACAGGCATCATGGGGTTTTTTTGTTCACCACATTTCCGGCTGATGGCACAATCTCTCCACGGAGTCCACACACTTTGCAGTAAATGGTCTTATTAGAGCACTTTTGGATGTTTTTTTTTTTTGTGATTTCTGACTTTTACAACTTACAAGCTGTAAACAATGGCGACATAAAGCTGAAAAGTTGCATTAAAATTAATTTAAACAAAGCCCCATGGAGGACTGACTGTTATTCCCCCAACATGCAGGGTGAAGGGGAAGGGACCATTGCTCCCTTCCTGAAGTGGTACGGCCAAGGGGATCACTACTAAAGTTAACGGTATGGTCCTTGTGTTTCATGAAGTTTTGTCTGCATCTGCCCATGGGTTTGTGAGAAGATTTTGAAATAAATTACCTGAATTTAAGGCGAAAACACCCTTTTCAGCTTCTTATAGAGGGGTGGATCTGGATGGGGAGAACAACACAATCACGGGACCAAGCTGTTCTGATGTATCGTACCAAATTTGGTCTGTATCGGTCATGTAGATTGCAAGGAAAAGATGTTTTAGTGAATATGAGGGATTAGGAGAGAGAGACCGTGGCATGTTTACCATGATTTCAGTTTCTGAAAAGAAGATTTGTAGGTCCTCGTGGAGGATCTCTAAGTCTTACTCACGTTGTTGTTCTTCATCTTCTTCTTGTGGACTTTTTTGTTTCACAGCCTACAGATTTCATCGAAACTTCCTGAAACTTGGCAAATATATGCAAAAAATACCCTGCGCAGACAGTAGCCATCTCCGATTTTGAAAATTCCTCCTCGAAAAAAAGTTATGACGTCAAAATATCTCCGCTAATGGAAATCGCCTAAAAAAATTATCTTCGAAACTAGGCAAGCTTTTTGAATTCTGTATGTGGGAATCGAACAGGGCATTAGCAGAGATGAATTACCGCACATATGATACATCACTATGACGTCATATCGATTTTATGACGTCATTCCTATTTTTTTGACAGTTTTTGTTTCACAACCCAGAGTTTTCATCGGATCTTCGTGAAACTTGCCATGTATATGCAGAAAGCCCACGCACAGGCAGTAACCATCTCCGATTTTGGAAATTCTTCCTAGAAAAAAAGTTGACGTCATAATATTGCCGCTAATGGAAATCGCCTATACCATTATCTCCGAAACTAGGCAAGCTGTTTGAATTTTGTTTGCGGGAATCAAGCCGGGCATTAGCACAGATAATTAGTTATCACAAACCTGATACATCACAATGACGTCATATTCGTTTTTATGACGTCATCATTAAGAGGACGAGGATCTTAGCTCATTTGAGCTTGTTGAATAAAATACCAATATTTGGGGTAAAAAAAAACAAGAGAAAAAAACAACAACAAGAGAACAACCCCGTGAGACCTCGCTGTCCTGATGCATCTACCAAATTTGGTCAATATCGGTCAGGTAGTTTGTGAGTTGTTTTAGTAAAATGTTAACGGAAGTACACACATATGAATGGAAACCGGGAACCACTCAAGGAGCATATTTCGGAGAAATAAGGAAAATATATCGCTAGTTAATATATTTCTCACTCTGAAAAAAAGAGTTTTGAAAAAGAATCTTGGAATTATTTAAACTTACTAGTACGTGCCCGTAAAAATATAAAAATAAAAAATTAATAAATAAATATTCCAACCGCGAGCAAGAAACAACAACCAAACAGGCTGTTTCCTCGCTCTCGCGTGCCCGTACGTGCGTGGCCCGGAAGTTCGCATATCACAGTTACGATTATTCGCAATTTAGTTTTAATGGCCAATTATTCAATTAGCGCCAACGTATTTTACCTTTTCGCAATGTCGTCGCAAGGAAAAACAAAAAGAGGATAGAAGAGAGAGAAAAAAAATTTACTTCCTGGTTTGGAGCATACCAGCTCACTCTGATGTTACCGAAATGTATGCACCGTCTAATATGAAAACGATCATAACTTGGGGCATTGTGTTTATCTATAAATGCGCATAAGAAATCGAGAAATTATTAGAATACACGAAGTCATCATTATCCGGAAGTCCGTACGTTGTAACCCGTAATGGGGAACGCGACTCAGCTTCCCTTCCCCCATCGGCCATGCCTACGCAATAACTTGTCTTGTCATTGGTTTGGTAAATAAATGGCCATAACTTGGGAAGCACTTGTCCGATTAATATCAAACCTTGAAAAGGCACATCCTCAGGTCCCCAGCAATATATCTGGCAAGTTTCAATTAGATCGGACTAAGTGGTTGTCAAGAAACAGCGGTCACAGGCACACACACACACACACACACACACACACACACACACACACACACACACACACACACACACACACACACACAGATATTGCTGGAATTATAGATAGATTACCACTTAAATCAAGGTGTTATGGTTATATTTTATAATAATATGATAATAACGGATGTATGTATATTTTAATGTCGGATCGAAATACAGCAGTGTAATGACGATGACGTAGTCAATATTCATTGTTTAATTTCCTCCTGTATCGGTCATGTTATTGTTATTTCCTAACAGCTTGGCTTCTTCACGTACAGTTTTGTCAGCTGATGATATAAGGGATGAGTGGAATACAATCCGATCCACTTCATACACCCCAACAGCACAATCCGGATCCAGTGAAATGAAACTCAATTACATCTATTAAAATCATGTTTACTACGATGTCCGACTGATCTTACACTGTTTGTGTGGTTAGAACAAGTTTTATTTAAAATCAGCTCATGCTCAAAAAAGATGCAACGTACATTTATCATTTTTAAATGTCAGATGTTAAAACTTCACTAATGGAATGAGCATTCATACTTTAGACTTTGGAACATTAATACTAAGACCTCTAGGACCCAAAATCTTTAGATTTTAGAGGTGGGGGGGGGTATAAATTTATTCCCCCCTGGGAATGGCAAGTTCAAGTGCAGTGCCAAGGATTAAAAAAATAAACCAAGAAAAAACAGCAAGGGATATCACCCCTCCACCCCACCCCCCCACAACCCGTCAAGTCGCACCCTGCCTCCTGCCAATGACCAGACTCCGTGGTGTAATGGTATAAGCGCATGCTCCGAGTCTGGAAGTTCAGTTGTTACAACCTCGACTGGGTCATAACAAATAATTTTAAAATGGTATGTGCTGCTTCCTTGCTTGATGCTCAGCATTTTAAAAGGATAGAGCACGGACAAACAATCATAGGTTGGCAACCATTGTGCAGAATTGATGGCCCTAATACACTCCTCCTGTATTGAAGTTCCTTCGAAGAATGAACAGCTTTGATTCACACTGTAGAACGATTAATAAAAAAAAAAGATATCTAAAATCATGGTTACATCATCTGGAGTAAAGCTCAAGCAGCGATTTCCTGGATGCACTGTTTACCTTCCAACAGCAGGAGCTGCATGGGGTGGTGGCAGGTTGTGAATAGGTCGACCCCGAGCACGACCTCGTCCCAAGCCATGGTGCGTGTGTTCAGATGATCCGTTTAGGAAGGTGAGTTCCCTGAGCTGTTCCTGTCTGATTTCATCATTGTAGTCCTGTTATTATAAAGCATAGAATGCAATAATATTAATCATAATGAAATGATTATCATCATACGAATTATAATAATCGTTTGTAAAATTTAAATGTTGATGATTTTCATCATTACTGGTATTGTGTTCATCATTGTGTCACAGTTATTATTTTGATCACCTCCACCACCGAAGGTGGGTGCCTCGAGGTTTTTTCACCCCTGTCTGTCTGTATCTTACCAGTGAGATTGAAGATTCGCAAGTACCGGATATTGGTTGGTCTGGTCTGTGATTATATCTGTCTGTCTGTTTGTTTGTTTATATGTCGGCCAATCGCCTCCAAGTCACATTTTAACTCTGATCTTCACGAAACTTCACCACCTGGGAGAGGTCGTGACAATCTGGAAGCCCATTGTTTATTGTTTGGTGAACAAGGAAAAACGTCAAATGTCAATGTCACATAAATCGCGAATTTTCAACAAATTCACTTGATATATATATATATATATATATATATATATATATATATATATATATATATATATATATATATATATATATATATATATATATATATATATATATATACTAGTAGTAAAGCCTGGCGTTGCTCGGGCTTAGCAATATAGCCCGGCGTTGCCAAGGCTTTCTTGCAAATTTCCTGAATAGCTGTTAGGGTTTCTAAAACCACAGTTTGCCATGGATGTTCGCTTCCCATCAACCATTCTTTTTTTCCAACTTCAGTGCCAACTCACCCCCCTCACCCCTCACTCTCACTCTCAAAGCAACCATCCCACTCTTCTCGCTCCAAGCCTCCCTCTCACCTTTCTCAAAAATTCCCCCCTCACCTTTCTCCCACCTTTCATCCCCCTCACTCTTCCTTCTCAAAGTTGCCCCCCCTCTCATCCACCAAGCTGCCTCCCTCCACTGCCCTCTCACCTCCATCTCTTCACTCCACCTCCTCAAATCCTCAACTGCCATCTTCCTTATCACTTGTTCCCCCTCTCCCCCAGCACCACAGAGCCTTTTCTCCTCCTCATTCGACCCCCTCCCCTCGCTATTCTGCAATACCCCACACTCTTTCAACAACCTACTTACCTCCCCCCCTCGTCCCTTGTCCTACCCTCCCCCTCCCCCTCCACCTCCTGCACCCAAAGCCTCCTCCCCTACCTCTTCATTAAAAGTGTGGACCTCAAATATCCGGGGCCTTCGCTCAAACCTTTCAGATCTTTCCATACAGGTTGCCACTGACAAACCAGACATTATCTGCCTAACAGAAACTTTCCTCTCCCAAGACGTGTCTGACTCCCAAGTATCTCTCCCCGGTTACTCCCTCTTACAGTATGACAGACCTGAGCCTCGTCCTGGTGGAGGTGTTGCTCTCTTCATCAAAGACTCTATTCCTCACTCTCCATGCACTGCTCTCACTCCCAAAAACCCCCAGGAATACCTCTGGCTTCGGCTTCCCCTTCACTGCCACCTCATGTTTATATGTGTACTGTACCGTCCACCGAACAGTGATGACTCCATCTACACCTCACTATCCGAAAACATGGACCATCTTCTATCTTCTCATCCAAACTCTCTCTTCCTCTTATGTGGTGACTTCAATTGTCATCACGCCAGTTGGCTCAGTGTGGGTACCTCTCTCACCTGCCATGGCACCTCAGCAAAAGCTTTCTGCGACTCATTGGGACTGACTCAATCGGTCAACTTCCCGACCCGGATCTCAACCAATGGTACTCCATCTCTTCTGGATCTGATTTTGACAAATTTCCCTGACAATATCTGCTGCTCTTCCTTCGCTCCAATTGGTTCTTCTGACCACGTCCTTGTTAAAGTGGACATCTCTCTGGATGTTATCAGAGAACCACCTCACCGCCGTCGAGTCTGGCATTTCACTCAAGCCGACTGGCAGGGTCTCCGAGCAGCCATCAAACTTACAGACTGGTCTTCTATCACTACTTTCTCAAACATCAACTCATCCTGGGAATTCTTTCAAAGAAACTTGCTCTCCCTCATGCACAGATTTATCCCCTCTTGTGTTCAGTTGTCTTACCCTTCCTCCCGCCCTTGGTTTACTGAAGCTTGTGGCAAGGCAGTTGTCCTGAAACAACTTGCCTTTGCCTCATGGAAAGCAAACCCAACTGAGGGCAATCTCAGTTCTTTCCACAAAGCTCGGAACAAGTGTGTATCTACCCTCAGGAGAGCCAGAAAACAACATCTTTCTCATCTCAAGTCTGAACTCTCAAACCTCTCTCCCTCCTCAAAATCCTGGTGGCGTTTAATCAAATCTGTTTCTGGTGTATGTTCCCCCTCCATCCCCTCCCTTACCTCAAATGGCCGCACTGCTGATTCCACACGTGATAAAGCTGAATGTCTAAACTCGGTGTTTGCAGCTAAATCTTGTGTCCTAAACCCATCACTATCTCTACCCACTTTACCCAGTCGCACCCAACTGTCCCTGGACTCTGCATCCTTTTCTCCTGACAAGGTGGAGAGCTTGCTTTCAAACCTCGACTCAGATTCTGCAACCGGTCCAGACGGCATCAGCCCACGTGTCCTCAAAGCCTGCTCCTCTGCTCTTGCTCACCCTCTCTCTGTTCTATTCACCCTCTCATTTGCCCAAGGTCATCTGCCATCTGCTTGGAAATCTGCTAACATCACTGCCTGCATAAAAAAGGTGCAAAAACAGATCCCTGTAACTACAGACCAATCAGCCTTCTCCCAATCATCAGCAAGGTTATGGAATCCATCATCGCTTCAGACATGAAATCCTTCCTCTTCTCCAATGGCTTGATTTCCAATCATCAATTTGGTTTCAGACAAGGTCACTCTACCCTGGATATGTTGCTTCTGCTCTCCCATCAATGGATGGAGGTCCTCAATGCCAGACAGGAAATCTGAGCCGTATCCCTGGACATATCACGTGCTTTTGACACAGTCTGGCACCCTGCACTACTCACCAAACTCTCTTCCCATGGTATTCAAGGCCATCTCCACTCATGGCTCGCAGACTTCCTCTCCTGTCGCAGTCAACGTGTGGCCCTAAATGGAGTTCTTTCATCCCCTCTTCCTGTGCAGGCTGGAGTTCCTCAAGGTAGTGTTCTGGGCCCTGTTCTTTTTTCTGGTTTTCATCAATGATCTCTCGGACTCTCTGGAAAATCCTCTATTTCTCTTTGCCGACGACTCCACCCTCTGCCGTACCATCTGTCATCCCTCAGACCGGCAAGCAGCAGCTTCTTCGCTCACTGCAGATCTGGATAAAATCACAAACTGGTCCAACACGTGGAACATGTCTTTCAATCCAGACAAATCTCACACTCTCACTATGTCTCTTCGAAAGGACCGTTTACAAAACCCCCCCATCCACTTTCTCAACAATCCTCTGGAAGAAGTCTTTTCTTTCAAGCTTCTAGGTCTCACTATCTGCCATGACCTTTCCTGGGAAAATCACATTTCCAACCTCGCCTCAAAAGCCAGTCGCCGACTGGGAAACCTCCGTCGTGCAAAGTCCTTCCTCTGCCCTCTTGAGCTCCTGACCACTTACAAAGCTTTTGTCCATAGCCTGATGGAGTACTGCGCTCCCTTCTGGGCTGGTGCTCCTGCCTCCCACCTTTCTCGGCTTCACGCTGCCGAAACCAGGGCATTTAAGATCATCGGCATCTCCCGCAATGAAGCTGAGTCTTTGGGCCTCTCACTCAATCACCGCAGGTTGGTCGGTGGTCTTTCTGTCTTCTACCGACTCCTCTCCAGCCTTGCCCCCCTTCTCTCTCTGCGATTTGTCCCCACCACATTTCCACAGGGCGCTCAAGGTCTGCCAACAACCCCCTTCTGGTAAAACTACCAAAATCACGAATCACTGCTCATCTTCACTCTTTCATTCCTCTTTTTTCCCGCCTTTGGAATAAACTTCCTCCCTCTATTCTTTCCCATTCTTCCCTCCAGGCTTTCAAAACAGCTGTTCACCACCACCTCTTATCTTCCCCGATCCAAATCCTCGATCTTTTCTACCCCCGATAATCCACCCAAGCCCACTTCCTTCAATTCCCCTGCTTTCCTTCCTGAAAGTCCCTGTAATGTCCATCTTCTCTTCGCCATGTTCCCCGTCCCATCCCCATCCCTCTCCCTTCCACAGTTCACCTAATGTGTCTGTTCCCCACTGTTTTGTCCCTTCCACTCCCGCCCCTCGTCTCATGCCTCCTTGCTGTGAGTTGTGTGTTAGCTCTCATACGAGCCTCGACCAAGGTATACAAATATATATATATATATATATATATATATATATATATATATATATATATATATATATATATATATATATATATATATATATATATATATATATTAAGCTTCAGAATTGAACTTATCAGCAATTACAACTGCATAAAAGTGTTCATTTGTCCAAATCGGCCATTACTTGGGCATTTCCGGGTGCATGGGTTTATCAACAGCAATTGGTAATCGCGTGCCAAGCCAAGTGTTCCATTGGAGTGCTTGCTTGAGTGCTTAAGCCACTTGCTGAGTGCCCGACAGTCGATAGCAGTACAGTTCATGTCCTGATCGGGATGTACAGTTAGCAGTTGCTCTCCAAGGCAGAGGTATGTGTGTATACAGCACACAAGGAAATGGTACATATGGGTAGCTTTGGATCTATAGGGACTCTCCACAGGTGTGTGGGCATGCCCTGCTTTTTACGGGAGCTGTGGTGGCAAAGTTTCATCCCATATCTTATGGAAGTTTTATCAGGTTTTCCATTGTCCTCGTGACTGTTACGGAAGCAATGTGATATCGGGTGTGCTTTACAAAGGTTATATGGTTTCCCTTTGTGAGTACAACTAAAATTCATTCATGTACATCTAAAATTCAAAGCAAAATATATTTAACAAGTCTGGAGACGGCAATGGTTCACGAGCGGTATTTGACGATGTAGATTGTTTCAGAAGTCAAGAATGAGACAATGTGATAATTTTTGATCAAGTTATAAAAATGATCAGCATGATGTGGTACAAGTGACAGGTTTATGAGCTGCAAAATGTCGAAAACCCAGTTTCGTTCAACAACTTTAAAAATTTTACCTTTACATAACCTTTAAAGGTCACAAAACAATGTTGTGGACATTAAAATAAGGAAACAGGATACGTGCTATAGGTTGTTGGAGTTAGTTGGTCGAAGAAGGTAGAAAACCCGGTTCGATTCCCACAACTTTGAAAATATTACCTTTGTGAACTTTAAAGGTCAAAGGTCAAGGATTATGACCTTTGGTGCAAAACTTCCTCTGGAACATTCCAGGAACAATATAACATCATATAGGCTGTATGGCATTTCGCACTACTCGGATTATCCATACTTTGATGAAATCAGCGTAAAAACAAACTTGAAGGGGGCGCCACGGGCAAGGTGTTCGAGATAGAGCAAAATGGTTTCAAGACTTTAGGTGAGGAATGACCTCAGATTATGCATAAAAAATATTGTCATGCTAGCTCTCAAAGTTTGGGCGGTCGTATGATTTTTATGTCAAAATTCACAATTTTCTAAGTTCGTGACCTTGTGACCTTGACTTCTCCTCCTCTTCTTCTTCTTATGGCTGCTCCTGTTCGGGGTCGCCACAGCGGATCATCCGTATGATCCGCATAGTGATTTGGCACATGTTTTACGCCAGATGCCCTTCCTGACGCAACCCTGGTCGCCTCTTACGACACAGGGATAAAGTACACCTATTTTAACCAGGGTATACACCGGCCCAGTATACTGGTACTCATTTCGCCGACCTCGGAAGGATGACAGGCTGAGTCAACCTCCTGGTGTATTAATTCAGTGGCCCAACGGGGGCTTGAACTCAGGACCTTTTGGATCCCAAGCCGCTGCCCTAACCACTGCGCCAACACCAGGCTTGACACCTTGTGACCTTGACCTTGGGACGAAAATGAAAAAGAGCTCCGTGGGGCTATGCAGGTGCCATTGGGCTAACCAAATACTGAAACCCGTCAGATTCGACAAACCCCCTCGGAGAAGATGCAAATTGAAATCGGCTACCCCCTAAAAACACACGTTTTTTGGGCGTGGCTCCGCCCATAATGGGCGCACCATGCCCATTCTCAGGAAAACACAACCATATCATGATATAAACCTCCCACCCAAATTTTATCAGGATCGGATCAAAACCCACGGAGCTATGATCAGTACAAACAGACAGACAGATCAGGGAAGATCAAAAAAAAAATTTAAATCGAAAAAAAAAATTTTTAGAACATTTTTTTTGACTCGATCGACTACCCAACACACACCAATAACGAATTTAGTGGTCACTTATTTTTTTCGTGAAAATATTTTTCCGTGAACCAATAACACCCAATTTCCTTGCTGTTTGCCATATTAACGTGTTTTCTAAATTCCCAAGCCAATTTTTTTTTCCACCTATCACACAAAGCTTTTCGTAAATATTAATGCTTATGCATATCTCCTTGAAATGTCTAAATAGATGCAACGTTGTGTTATTAAATTTGTTTATTGAAATTCCCCCAAAACAATGGTGAAAGCTACTCGAGATTTTTGGGTTGTATACAGTATGTACTGTAGTCGGTAATCACACCGACTCCAATCTGCCAATTCTCGAAAAATTGCCGATATCGGCCAAGCACGCATGCGTGTGCACGTTTTCATAAAGCATAACATTTTCTCTCTGCTAACCTCTTTGCTAATACATATATATATATATATATATATATATATATATATATATATATATATATATATATATATATATATATATATATATATATCTCTCTCTCTCTCTCTCTCTCTCTCTCTCTCTCTCTCTCTCTCTCTCTCTCTCTCTCTCTCTCTCTCTCTCTCTCTCTCTCTCTCTCTCTCTCTCTCTCTCTCTCTCTCTCAACAGCTTGGCAAATCTGTGTCATTATTGATTATCTGTGTCCCAAGTTTGAATAACATTGGTAAATGATTGTCCGAGAAATGGTTGAATATGTGTTCGACACTGGGTTTTTTCACATCTAAAATGGCCACCATTCAGTCATCTTTGATCACATCATGAAGCAAAATGACGTGCATGTGTTGCCTTTGTGCCTCGTACGAATAAAATCAGTCTATACGTGTCCGATATATGGATGCAGATGCATGCACGCACACAAAAATCAAGACCAAATCCATAAGCCCCTGTTTTGGACTAAGTCCAACGGGGGCTAATAAATCCATTTCTAGCCTCCAGGCCATACATCTCATTATGCTGCCGTGGCTGGCACACACTGACCAGACAGATCATGATGACCTTTTTGAAGTGTGTGACACGTGTGCCTTTCTGTGATGGAAAGTCATCACCTAGTTCCACCCACAAACAAGAGGTGTTTGTGCATGCAATTTTACCCTGACTATCCTGTCTTTAAATTACACATGCTGCCTGTGTCACGTGCAACAAAACAACTTACTCTGATACTGTTACATTGCAATCTAACTGACCCGAAACACACAGTCCATGTTGCACTCACCATGGTCTAGCTATGGATCCCCCCACCCATTCCACATAACACTATATATAAATATATATGTTACAAATAAATGACCACCAGTCGGCCATCTTCGATCTGATGATGAAAAAAAATGGTATGCATATGTAAGTGATCATTAATTATCAGTGTGCCAAGATTGAACAACATCGGTAAATGCTTGACCGAGAAATGGTTGAGGACGTGTTCGACATTGTGGGGGGGGGGGGGGGTTGGGGTTTTTTTTACAACTAAAATGGCTGCCAGTCAGCCATCTTTGATAACATCACGAAACAAAATGATGTGCATATGTCTACTATTATGTGTTGTATTTGTGCCAAGTATGAATAAAATCGGTCTATACATGTCCGAGATATGGTCATGGACACACGCACGCATGTACACGGAGATTGACACCAAATCCATGTCCTAATTTCGGACTAAGTTCAGCAGGGGCCAAACAGCACATTACGCTGCCACACTGGCGCACACTGGCCAGACAGAGCTTAATTCCCTCCCCCCTCCCCCCCCCCTTGCTGTGCATTGTGTGTTCACTATCATACGAGCCTCGACAATGTTGACAAAAAAAAAAAACCTATGCTGGAATTTCGAGAATCCTCACTTTTCATTTGATTGACTTGAAATTTGAAGAGGATTTATATTTTAGGTTACTGAATTCAACCAGCCAATTATTTTTGATGTCAACATAGGCCAAAAGGTCAATAAAGGCTGAATTTCTTAAAAAGTCAATTTTCATCCAATTGACTTGGGATTTGAAGAGGAGTTGCATATTTGGTCATTGGAATCAACCACCAATATATTTTGAGGTCAAATTTGTTTTATAGATTTCGCAAGTATCGTGCTATGCATGATATCTTTCTTGTTTAATTGTCTTACAGGTCACAATTTTATATCAATCTTCACAAAACTTCACCACATGGTAGAGTTTGTCATGAGCGAGAAGGCTGTTTTTTTGAGGTCAAAACGTCAAAAGGTCAACATAAGCCCAACGTTAACAACTAAGGTGGTATTTCTAAAATCCTCAATTTTCATCAGATTGACTAGAAATTTGAACAGGATTTCCATATCAGGTCACTCAATTCAACCTCCAATCATTGTCGAGTCATCGGTCAAAAGGTCAACATAGGCCACATTTCTCAAATTGTCAATTTTCATCTGATTGACTTGAAATTGGAAGAGGAGTTGCATATTTGATCATTTAATTCAACCACCTATTATTATTTTTGGTCGACATCGATCAAATATGCAAAAGTATATGCAAAATATGCAAAAGGTCAAAAAGTTAGGTGAGATTTCTAAAATCTTCAATTTTCATCTGATTGACTTGAAATTTGAAGAGTATTTATATTTCATGTCACTGAATTCATAAACCAATTATTTTTAAGGTCAACATAGACCAAAAGGTCAACATAGGCCAAAGTTCACTAACTTAGGTGGGATTTCTAAAATTCTCAATTTTCATCCTGTTGACTTGGAATTTGAAGAGGGTTTGCATATCATTTCAGTGAATTCAACCATCAATTATTTTTGAGGTCAACATAGGCCAAAAGGTCAACATAGGCCGAATTTCGAAAAATTGTCAATTTTTATCCGATTGACTTGGGATTTGAAGAGGAGATGCATATTTGGTCATTGAATTGAAACGTCAATTATCTTTTTGGTCAAATTTGTTTTATGGATTTCACAGGTACTGTGCTATGCATGACATCTTTCTTGTCTGTTTGTTTATTTATTTGTATGTGCTTCAAAAACTTTTAAAAAACTACTGAACCAAATTTTGCATGTTGCCCTTGGGTACCCTGAGCATTGTTTATGTTGGGGTAGCATCGCTGGGAGAGGGGGTTCAAGTTGGAAGGAAGACCCCATTTCTCTCAATGTAAATGTGTATTGTGTCGCACCACCCAGTGGGAGCCTGTAATAGAAATAATTTTCTTTTATTAAAAAAAAAAAGTTTGAACAACTTTAACAATATGCATAATGGTGATGATGGAATCTGAGGTAGAATAAGTTGAAATTTTCAAAATGTTTCATTTTGCTCATTTTAATTGAAGGTTCAAACCAAATAGTCCATGAGTCAGGAAGCCAAATTGCACATATTGATACCATCATTGGGCACCAGACTTTGTGATGTTTTTTTAGTTGGTGTATGTATTTATAACTTGAAGCAGCATGATTAATGTTTCTGGAGAGCACCTTTGTGATGGTACTTGAGGTATAATGTGGAGGGGGTGTCTTGCGTAAATTTAAACACTTCCTTTTGGGTGAAACTGGGTTATACTGATCACAGTGTTACAGATTACATTCACTTTCCTTAAAACCAAATTGCATTCACGTTAACACTCACCTTCAGCATATATAAGTTTTCACAACCATATTTGATGTGGTATTATGATGTATAGTTTGCTAAATACAACAGACATTGATTAATGAGTGTAATAGCAGCGAGTTACATGTACTTGGCGTTTTTACATTGGCCGACCATGTAAATATTATTATTGTGACATTATCCAATGCTTGCTGCATCAAACCGAGTTGAAAATTATACCTGCTACACATGTAATAATGAGTCACTAACTATGTTTGCTTGATATTGAACACCAATAACTAGTGGTTAAGTTTATCCCACTTGCTCGCCTAAATCCTTGCAACATGATAAGTATTGTTCAGAAACGGATTTCTCATCTCAGTAATATATTGAACAGTTATTATGTGCTCATTTGAATACTGCTGCATTGTATCAAATAAATTTTATAGTAACACATTTGCAGATGTTTTACATAGAGAATATCATAACTCAGATTGCAAACAATGTCATATTTTTACAGGAATTTCTGGTAACATATGCTCTCACACCAGTAAATTGCATTACATTGTTATAAAACAGAAATATAATTGTGTATAGAATGTAAGAACCACATTGTTAATATTTATGCACCAATATTTGTCATCGTCATTGCTGTCCCCTTCATCAGAGCTCCTATCGGCCTGACCCTGATTATCAGCTGATAGATCTTCCTCGTTTCTCATGTTGCCACATGTCTGCAAGCTACGGGCATCTGTGCATTTGAGCCCATTAGCCATGCACTGACAGTCAGGGAGATGTCAGTTTCGTTTGCATTTGCAAGACAGGAACTTCAGAACTACATCTGGGGCTGGTGACCCTGTCATGCAATTGATCTTGAGCTGTTCTTGATCATCCAGTACAAAACCATGGTAGTCAAGAGCGCTGGGTTTGTTGGGTTGAGCATCCAAGCTGCGATACCAAATGGCTGTCTGGTAATTAGCCCTGGTAGCATGCATATTAAGGCAGTCCTTGCATGGTGGCAACTGTCCTGATTCAACATCCTCATTATTGGCTCTGAAAAGATGGAAGCACATCTCATTTTCCTCAGTAATATCTGACCGAGAAACATACAGACGGCATGTAAATTTTTCCAGGCACTTGAATAGCTGAGATTGGTGTAACCCAGGGGTCTCCAACCTGCGGCCCACGGGCCACATGCGGCCCCTTAGACTGATTTACGTGGCCCGCGGTGCCATATTAAGTTTACATTACAATGCGGCCCGCGATACTGCCAATTTGTCAGGGTCAAAGATCAAAGCGTTCTGTAATTTTTATGAGGATTTTGATTTATATTTGACACATGTGTTTTTAACATGATTATTCATTTATCATATTCGTTGGCAAGAAAATATATTCAGCACTAATTTTTGTTTAAATTTCCGCACATTAATTATATATATATTTTTTTTCTTCGGAATTTAGCGTCGTTTTTTGGGTGCGGCCCTCTGCCCCCTCACCACTGGTTTTGTGGCCCTCAGCCCAAAAAGGTTGGAGACCCCTGGTGTAACCAATCCTGACCTATCTGGGCATACTTTCTGGAATTTGACATTGTTTAGGAGAACCTTCAGAGCACTGAGTTTTCCATGACCATCAAAAGCACTAATGGTATCACAGCCAGTATAGGCCTGCATTCCGAGAAGTGCATCTCATACATCATGTCCAACTGTTCGGGCGTTGCTGATATCAATGAACTGGGTGCGAGTTTGTGATACACAGTTAACAAACATGTTGCAAATTATGTTATTCTGGCAAGCTAAACATAGTATGATGACGTCGGTGTGTTCAGCAATAATAATAACTGAGGCTATGTCAGATGAGGCATGCTTGCCATGAAGCAGAATATGAGTATCAGCTTGTTCCTGTGATGTTCTGAGGTCATTTGCATCAGCTACCTCATCACAAGTAATCCTGGTGCACATATCTCCACAGGTAATGTACATCACTTGTCACCAAGTAGCTGTCTCTCATGGGTTTCTTGCCACTGTTCTGCAATTCACTTTTTTGAGTTTTGCTTTGCTGGTCCCACAGGAAAGAAATCGTCTCCATTGGTGAATCTTATGCCCAGGTACAATGTTAGTGAACCAGATTCCCACGTCTGACCCTCTCATGGTTCTCTCGACATCTTTGATTGACAGTTGCGCATTGTATATAATCAAAGAAGAAGATATTCTGCAGCATCCGCTTGCATCATTGATGGAATGAACCTCGTTCAGAAGATGAAAGGTGAAAACCTCACTTTCGATGAACTGTCTGATCAATTATTCATGACAGTGTTAAGAGTGTCTGATGGCTGTGAATGTGTTGACGTCGATATATCAAGCTTGGTGTTGACATAGTGGTTTGGGTGGCTGGCTTGGGATCTTAGGGTCCTGAGTTTGATCCCCGTTGGCCACTGAATTAACACCAGGTGGGGTTGACTCCGCAAGTCATCCTTCCAAGGTCAGCGAAATGAGTACCAGTGTACTGGTATACTGTGTTGGAGTGGTGACCCGTCTAGGATTGTATCCAATATCCAGGGAGACTGCTGAGGCAGCACCAACGCTCTGCACAGTGCATGGTCCCAATGGATGGATGTATGGATGTAGTACTGGTATAGGGGCACAGCAGTAGTGGCATCGTCATGCCCCAACAAAATGATAGCTCCCTGGCAGCCAAGATGCTCCCTGGCAGCCAACACAAGAACAAGATTATATTCCATGTGCAACTATCAATCAAAGAGGCTGAGAGAAATATGTATGTATGTATGCATATATATATATATATATATATATATATATATATATATATATATATATATATATATATATATATATAAATACCCATATATTGTTATGGTTCTGTAAAACCGCATACCTCCGAGGCAATGGCAAACAACATACAGAGATCCCAAGGTAGTTATTTCAATAGTATGTGTATTAGTTAGCCCTTTCCATATGTCTAGTGGGTAAATTGGAAAGATGTGTTGCATAGGGCTCTTTTAATGCGGTCTCCAATCTTCAATTTCTGCACTTCTTCCACTCATTTGTCTCTCTCATACGAAACACGTAAGCAAGGATGCACGCAAATCAATGACGACGACATCAACCAAACAAAGAGCACCGCGAGAGCCTCATTTGCATTTGTGCGCCATTTTCTATTCAAAACTGCATGCCAATTGGCAACTGCCATCTCACCTCAGACCGTCATTCTGCTCACTATACTGTACCATGCTCACCACAACCACTTCATACGACTACCAAAAATCTCCACAACAACCCATACTGACATTTTAGTAACAAACGTGACCATTATAATTGACCACATCATTACAAGGAATTTCCACCTATTTGCCACAATGCCACATCACAATTTATTCACTCCAGATGCCACAATGTTGTCCTACTTCACTACAACCACCACAACTGCCACATATTCATCAAACACTCGCCACAGCCTCGAGGGACATTGAGGAGACAATGGTCGGGTTATTTCCGGGCATACCTCGAAGTGTGAACATGTGCTGGAGCTCGATGGAGGACCTACGGGTAGCGCAGAGATTTCGCTAAAATCCCACATTTGAACGGAGGCCAGCACACGTTCAGGGTCAGAGAGAGCCTCCAAAAACCACAGCCCCACGTTAAAGTCAGAGCTCTTGTGTGTGGCGCTGTCGGCAAGCGACTGAGCCACATTTTTTTCCGGAGCTTGGCGGGGTGGGGCTACGACCGCTATGGACCAACGGGGAAGCTTGATTTCACCAAGAGCCTCGTTTGATCAAACTTTTGGCTCCTCCCCTCTCCCATGGCTCACAAAAAGAGCGAACGCGGCTCATTTGGGGATTATCGCCAGGGGACAGAACAAGCCGGGAGCAGAAGACGCCAGAGCTTGCCAGACATTGGACCTCGCCAGGGAAACAGGTGGCACAGGAGGACAAGCATCGGTGCTGAGTGAGGGCACTGAGAGTCAGCATGATTGATTTCACCAAGAGCCTCGTTTGATCCAACTTTTGGCTCCTCCCCTCTCCCATGGCTCACAAAAAGAGCGAACGTGGCTCATTTGGGGACTATCGCCAGGGGACAGAACAAGCCGGGAGCAGAAGACGCCAGAGCTTGCCAGACATTGGACCTCGCCAGGGAAACAGGTGGCACAGGAGGACAAGCATCGGTGCTGAGTGAGGGCACTGAGAGTCAGCATGACCAAGTGTGGGATCGCGAGCTAGGGCTGCAAGCCATGGCTGCTCTCATTCTATTGATGCTTAGGCTGCATCACACAGCCACTTACACATACAGATTCTCACACGACTACAATAGGGTCTTTTCTCTTGCACATCTTTCTCTACAATATATCTCTCATCTACTGTAGACGCAAAAGAGCAATCAACACGAGTAAGCCCGGTCCAACCGTTCTTTTCAGAACAAACCCAAGAGTGAACCGTACTGACCTGCATCTCACATTCGTCCTCTTACACCACGCTTCACCCCACATTGCATTACACTTGCACTGCTCACTCACGCACCTTAGACACCCTCAATAATTCTCTCTCCTCCTCTTTCCGAAGCATTTTGGGTTGCGCATGTCTACCGACCATGCCAGGTATTGAGAGGTCGCTACTCCTCAACTACTGCTATCTCTCTGGGCTATCTCTAATATTCCTCGGGTTTGTGTGTGTGTGTGTGTGTGTGTGTGTGTGTGTGTGTGTGTGTGTGTGTGTGTGTGTGTGTGTGTGTGTGTGTGTGTGTGTGAGATAGTGCCTGTTGTAGCATAAGTAAAGACTGTGTAAGAAGGAATATTGGGAATAACTCTGCACTGTCTTTCGTAAATATTGTTTGCCTTTTGCCGCACCCCATGAATTTCTTGCTTTCCCTGCTGTAATCACATTATGTGATGCATGTGATTTCCCAAAAATATATATATTTTAACATAGTCGAGGCTCGTGGAAGAACGATTACACATAACAAATCAGGAAATAACACAACAAAGGGAACAGCAGGAGAAAGAGGAAACAACAGCAGAGCAGAGGGAGAAAGTCGTATTTCATAATACTGTTGGACCCTGCGATTTGCGGGGGATACGCTCCTGAAAAATGCCACAAATGTCGGGGACCGTGAATATCGGGGCACTGTTTTATTAAAATATATATCTTAACATAGTCTAGGCTCGTGGAAGAACGATTACACATAACAAATCAGGACACAACACAACAAAGGGAACATCAGAAGAAAGAGGAAACAACAACAGCAGAGCAGAGGGAGAAAGTCGAGGGAGAAAGTCGATGGAGACGGACAAGCATGGGATGCAGGTAAAGATGAGGGGTAAGGGAAAACGCAAAGGGTGGACAATATGGATACAGAAGCAAAATTGTGTTTAACTACTTTGTAATTTTGTCAAAGGTCTGAGGAGAGGGAAGTGGCTGCTGCCCGTCTGTCAGAAGGATGACAGATGTCATGGCAGAGAGTGGAGTCATCAGCAAAGATATAATGGGGATTTTCCAGAGAGTCAGTGAGATCAGTCATTAAGATTAGGAATAATATGGGGCCTAGAATACTGCCTTGGTGTACTCCAGCCTTGACAGGGAGAGGAGATGAAAAGTTTCCATTGAGAGCCGCATGTTGTCTACGAGAGGGGAGGAAGTCAGTAATCCAAGAGTGGAGTTGGCCTTGGATTCTATCAGCAGACAGTTTGAAGAGCGAGGCAGGATGCCAGACTGTATCAGAAGTTCAAGATATATCCAGAGAGACTCATGTCTGATATTGAGGGCCTCCACTATTGTTGGGAGAGTAGAAGCAGCATGTCCAAGGTAGAGTGACCCGGTCTGAATCCGAATTATTGATATGAGATGGGGCTATTGGAGAAAAGGAATGATTTAATGTCACCTGCAATGATGGATTCCAGGAACTTGCTGATGATTGGAAGTACAGTAAGCTAATTGGGCTGTAGTTAAGGGGATACGTTTTTGCATCTTTTATGCCATACTGTGATGCTGGCTGATTTCTAATTTCCCAGATGGATATTAGACACCAGCCCTGAAGTGTAAAAAAAAATAAGCAAATAAATATAATTAAAAAACAGAACACACAAAGTGCGAATGTTGAAGTTGGTCACACTTTATGACCCGCTCTCTCCCCCACCCTCCCTCCCCACTACTGCATTCAGTATGGGAAGTGGAACATGCATTGTGCTTGTATTTGCATCCACCCCAATGTAGTTCTTTCTCCACCTCTCTCTCCCTCCATCCATCTCTGCAATGCATCCAACACACTTTACAACACCACAGCACAAATCCAACAACTTGACACGAGAAAGCCTGCATTCAGCATCAAAATGGCAAGAACCGAGCTCCGGTGAGTCTCAGCCCGAATCGTTGCCAAGCCTCAGCCTGAACCGTTGCCGAGCTTTGAGGCAACCACCAATGACTACCGACCAGATCACACAGCCAACCAATGGGGAAGGGAGACAATAGATCAGGAAGAGAGATCAGGAGACAATTGGGCATGGTGGAAAACACATTTTCAGCTCTAAAAGTCTGCACTGGAGTCTGGAGAAGAAGCCGTGCCTGGGAGCTCAGGGACTGCATTTGGGAGCCTGCAGGGAAAGATCGAGGAAGCCTGGAGAGGGATCTGGAAGCATACGAAACCAATCAAGTTATCGGCAGAGTGACCAAGACAATGATTGCTACTGGTTATGGCCGCCAAATACAAATACAGACTTACAGACTCTTTGCCTGCTTTTACTATATTTCCCTCATTCCCTTTCGATGCAGAGCTATCAACAAAGCACCAACTGTCCTTTTCAGGGCTAACTGATATAAACACCTTGCACTCCCACATTACACCCTTGTATCAACATCTGAACCTCTCCAAGCATCCACATCACACACCCCATTCGGGCAATGTGAACCAGCGGGTTCATGTATGGGTGAGAGCAGAGTCTACCCGACACCACATTACACCCTCTCTCTGTCTGTCTGTCTGTCTGTCTATCCACTTGTTTATCTCCATTTCCCAGAAGGAGAGTAGTGTCAGTGTATTTGTGATAAGTTGACTAAATTAGAGGCATACATGCTAAGACAAGGTCTTCTATTCCTCACACTGCTTGACATGTACATACGTGACTTTTAAGAAATTATAAACCCTTTCCATACTGTCCATTAGTCAGTTTCCAATGGTTTAGCATAGTGTGTTTCAACAGGGCATCCCCCCCCCCCCCGTTCTGTTATGAGTAGGCTGCAGCCAACGCGTGCACCTTCGGTAACACTCGGGTGTATCTTGATCTCGGTGTCGTGTTGGAATAAGAGTACCCGATGCATGAGGCATTTAATTTGGTGGGAAGGTAAAGCAGGATTTGGATGCTGAACCCTACTTATATTAAATGTCTCAGACAGTGTCTGTGGTTGCTTAGGCCTAGGTCACATTTGCCACGGCGGCGTGGGGTCTCCAAAATCTGCGGCCACTAGCAATTATACGGCGGCCGTAGTATTTCCACGGTCACACAATGAAGCAGTCACATATGTTTTTATTTTTCGGGGAGCCGCACGGCGTACTTATAAATTGTGGAGACCGAAAACGTGGGGGTGCCGTACAGTCTTTGATTTGATGTCGCACGGTGACCTTAGGGCGTCGCTGCGGCGGCCATATAATTTTGAAGGCAGACGCAAGGTGCCTGCAAGGCGACCGCAGGGGGGCCCAAAGGCGAATGTGCGGCCAGACGGATGGTAACGAGTGGGTATATATGCCAGTTCTTTTTACAGCGCGTGCGCTGTATACAATTGCACCGAGTTTGAAATGTCCCCGGCGTCGTCTACCACGTCTTCGGTGGGTCCGGTGTCCCCCCCCCCCACGTGCCTCAAGACAGCCAATGACAGCCGTCCGGTAGATGCAGTGCATAACCTCAACGGAAATGGCGACAATTGGCGGAAATACCCAAGTATTTCAATGGAAATTTGTGAAACTAATGTGTTATATATGTGAAAAACATTTAATTTATTGCTTGACGGAAAAAAATGAAGAAACGCTCCCCTCATGTACGAACGAACGAACGAAAGACGTCATTTCTGTCCACCATGGCATTTCGCGCCGAACGCAGAAAGCTAAGTTCTTCTTATGCCATCATTCTCTTTAATATTAGCCATAAACAAGTGTTTCGTCATGCATTAGTAGTTGAAATTTACTTACAACAAGAACGAAAAAATAATCTCCTTAGATTCAACAAGAACGAAAAAAAACCCCGAAAACATCACGTGCAGGACAAGACCAATCGAGCTGAAGGAAACGATACTGTAACTGCACTGCTCCTGATTGGTCAAAGGACACCACGTGTGTTGTGTGGGTGGTGTTATGCACGAGGATTCCAGGCTAAGTTCTTCTTATGCCATCATTCTCTTTAATATGAGCCATAAACAAGTGTTTCGTCATGCATTAGTAGTTGAAATTTACTTACAACAAGAACGAAAAAATAATCTCCTCAGATTCAACAAGAACGAAAAAAAAAACCCGAAAACATCACGTGCAGGACAAGACCAATCGAGCTGAAGGAAACGATATTGTAACTCCACTGCTCCTGATTGGTCAAAGGACACCACGTGTGTTGTGTGGGTGGTGTTATGCATGAGGATTCCAGGCTAAGTTCTTCTTATGCCATCATTCTCTTTAATATTAGCCATAAACAAGTGTTTCGTCCTGTATTAGTAGTTGAAATTTACTTACAATTATCCTTCTGCGGCCTCCTGCCTCGCTGTATCGAACAATTTCATTCCTTCTGTTATATATCAAGGTGCTTATCACAATAATAACAAGATTTTTACATTTCAAATATTACGTATGCTTTTTAATTGTTTTTCAACTGAAAAAGCATAACTTGCATATTTTAACATTAGTGTACTCATTTGATTCACCAAACGCGCTGTATTGAAGGATTTCACTTGTTTTTACTGAAATAAAAATATACCAGGATATATATAACTGAATATACCACAACTATAATATACCGTGGTGCCCCCAGAATCCGAACGCCCCATTGAACAAATTGGAATCCGAACAATTTTTTCGAGAAAATTTTGCCCTAAAAACCTCATACATTTTAAAAAACCCAACACAACGTGGCGTTCATGTTTGTTCACGTGTCTCCCCCACCTGTTCGAGCCGCATCTTCACGCTTTGTTCATTCAGTTCGTCGGTGGAAGTCCTCGTGAAAGCATCTCTCGTGTGTCGATCGATACTTTAGGCCTGTCACATTTGCTCTACGGCGAGGATACGGCGGCCGTACGCCCTCTGAATTGACAGAAACGTGCGGGAGCCGCAGAGAAACTGAGGTGGCCTCAGGGTGGCCCTACGCCATATGGCTATATTTTACAGGTTGTAAGGTCACCGTGGAATTATAACGCGGAGTTATAACTTTTTTCATTTCTACATTCGCCGTAGAAATTCAACAAGCCAAAACAAAAGAACTGGTAAAAAAAAAAAAAAAAAAATTACCCATTCGTTACCATTCGTCTGGCCGCACGTTCGGCTTAGGGTCCCCCTGCGGTCGCCTTGCGGGCACCTTGCGTCTGCCTTCAAAATTCTATGGCCGCCACAGGAACGCCCTAAGGTCACTGTGCGACATGAAATCAAAGACCGTATGGCACACCCATGTTTTCGGTCTCCACGATTTATAAATACGCCGTGCAGCTACCTGAAAAATAACAAGGACAAAATATGTGTCCAAGAGCAGCGTCCAAAACCTAAAGGTTTTGTCGGCTGAAAAAAAAAACAACAACAACAACAACAACAACTTCCGATATTTCGTCACGTGCCTTCATCTATCTATAATTCCAGCAGTGTGTGTGTGTATGTGTGTGTGTGTGTGTGTGTGTGTGTGTGTGTGTGTGTGTGTGTGTGTGTGTGTGTGTGTGTGTGTGTGTGTGTGTGTGTGTGTGTGTGTGTGTGTGTGTGTGTGTGTGTGTGACCGCTGTTTCTCGACAACCGCTGGTCCGATCTAATTGAAACTTGCCAGATATATTGCTGGGGACCTGAGGATGTGCCTTTTCAAGGTTTGATATTAATCGGACAAGTGATTCCCAAGTTATGGCCATTTATTTACCAACCAATGACAGGACACGTGCTGCGTAGGCGTGGCCGATGCGCCATTTAGTTACCAATCACAGGACACGTTGCTGCATGGGCGTGGCTGCGTAGGCCGGTGCACGGCCGGCCGACGATGATGTCACGTGCCGTGCTGGTTACGATGGGGATCGATCGGTGCCTTAGTTACCGTGGGGTAGGAGTGCCAATGGTAAATTGCAGCGAATGTCATGGCAAGCAAAGACAGGGAGGGAAACTTGATTTTAATTAACTCTGTGTGTATCACAGCAGTTGTTACTTCAATGCAAGCGATAATTCGTGGAGTGATGTAAACATTCCGTACGGGTACGCACTACTTTTGGATAGTGATGACTTACTGTATTCGAATAATTTCTCGATTTCATATCCGCATTTATAGATAAACACAATGCCCCAATCCAGTCATCGTTTACGAGAGCGAAGGAACGGCCTGTGAGTTTGTTTGAAAGTATTTTTTTTTTGCATGTACGGCCACGCACATATGGGCATGCGAGAGTGAAGGAACGGCCTGTGTGGTTGTTGTTTCTGGCACGCGGTTTGAAAGTTTTTTATATGTACGGCCACGCACGTACGGCCATGCACGTACGGCCATGCACGTACGGACATGCACGTACGGACATGCATGTACGGCCACGCGAGAGCGAAGGAATGGCCTGTGTGGTTGTTTCTGGCAAGCGGTTTGACTTTTTTGCGGGGGGGGGGGGAGGGTTTGCACGTACAGCCACGCATCTACGGGCATGCACTAGTTAAGCCAATAGCGAAATCCGTCATAATGTATTTACGTATTTACGATATATCATGTATTTGCGAAATATATAATGTATTTATGAAATTACAATACGATAAATGGAATAATCTTTAAATAGTAACGTCAACTTTTCGAAACTTTAAAGAAAATGTCCGAATATATTTAAAAGTTCATGATAGACGCTCGCAAAAGGCACCGTCTATGTGAGGATGTGTACATGTGCTCAGTATTTAAGGCGATCCGGATCTTCTATATATAAGAGCCGAGTCCGAGAGATTAAGGTTTTGTCTTCACAAGAAGAAGAAGAAGAAAAACAAGATGAACAACTCCGAGCTCTCTATGAGCAGCGTTCGCTACGCGAGACTCCGCGAAAAACATATGTGACTGCTATATTGTGTGATCGTGGAAATACTGCGGCCGCTTTATAATTGCTAGTGCCCGTACATTTTGTAGACCCTCCGGCCGCCGAGCCAAATGTGACAGGCCTTACCTCGTGTTTTCACCTTCATTTGTGATGTTTGTTCTTTTAATCATTCTTTGTTTTATTTAATAACAAAAAAAGCAATCTGATCACGTGGTGTGACGGACTGTCGGGCAAGGATTGAATTTCACAGCAAAACCAGTTGTAATTTGTAATATTCATGATTACGTCAGCCCGATGCGTTTGATGAAAGTGATTGTGGTTCTGTGGGCATCATGTTTGATGAGCTGCCCTGGGGGCAGCGCTCTCGCAGAGTGCGCGAGCGATCGGAACCCAGGCCGGAGCTCGAGCCTGTGTGGACCTTTGGATGTGGTGATTGTACCAGTTTACATACAATACACCGCCACCGAAGGTCATTTACTCATCTTATTTTATCTTAAACATGGGTAATTTCAGTTTAAAGTGTCTTGAAAGTGGGTTTTCTTGGGGTCCACGAACGGATTAATTCACTCCATTATTTCTTATTGGGAAAATATTTTTGGAATCCGAACTTTTTGCAATCCGAACAGCCTCGTGGAACGAATTAAATTGGGATTATGGGGGCACCACGGTATAGGCAAACACCTATACTTCGATCTCTAGCTGTAGCGCATGGTGGATGCACGGTCGACGCAGACTGCCACGGAGGCCGTACGTAGGTGCACGGTGGGCGTAGGGGAACCATGCGTCGACCCTGCATTGCCCACAGGTAGTCACACAGACTGTAAGGTCACTGTACGGCGACTGTGGAAATAGTGCGGCCGCTGTAATTTTTTGGGGGTTGGGAAAATTAATTTTTCATTGAGAAGAGCTTACGGCAGCCGCACGAATAATGCAAGCCCATCGTACGCCCTACGTACGGTCGACGTGGAACACATCTACGTCATAGCTTGGCTTGTCGAATTGCTACGGCGAACGTAGAAATGAAAAAAAGTTATAACTCCGCGCTACAATTCCACGGCGCCCCTACGGCCTGTAAAATATAGCCAAACGGCGTAAGGCCTCCCTGAGGCCACCTCAGTTTCTCTGCGGCCGCCGCACGTTTCTGTCAATTCAGAGGGTGTACGGCCACGTATCCTCGCCGTAGAGCAAATGTGACCTAGGCCTTACTAACCAATCGCCATCGCACCATGGAGTTATTTGCCAAACGGCGACTTCAGGACCACGATCGGGGAAATTGATTGTAAGAACTCCCTTTATAATCCACACCAAAGTGGATCCGTAACAACATATATATATATATATATATATATATATATATATATATATATATATATATATATATATATATATATATATATATATATACATATTGTTATGGATTTCAGAATCCGGTCTGATGAATGCATCCACACATCCAGGTCCTCAGACAGTTATTTCCTTAAATGCATGTTCAGATTAGCCCCATCCCAATGTCTCATGGGATCTTAAATGTGATGCATTGAGAAGGGAAAAGGATAGATCCCCTCTCTTATGGGAAGCTTTTTTTTTCTTTACGACAGACACGTTTACACACATTTCTTTCACGAGCTCTGAAGCCCGCCCTCATTTTACCTCAGCAACATTCTTTCGCGAGCTCCAACGCCCGCCTTTTTTGAGAGCGCATGGGTCGTCATGGTAACCATGCACCAGTGGGGCGGGGTGAGCTTGGGGCGGACTGACCGGCGGAGACGGCCTGGAGATATAAAAACGAGCGAGAGGTACATTCTGAGGAGAAAAGAGGAGAGAAAAGTGTGAAAAGAAAAGTGTGAGGAGAAAAGAGGAGAGAAAAAGTGTGAAAAGAAAAGCGTGAGGAGAGAAAAGCCTTAGGAGAAAAGAGGAGAGGTACATTCTGAAGAGAAAAGTGTGAGGAGAGAAAAGCGAAGGAGGAAAAAGAAAAAGTGAAAGCAGAGAGGAAAAAGCAAATGGCGAGAGAAGCGGGTGTCTGACCAGCGCCGACGAAATAATTTGTCTTTCCCAGTGCTTGTGCAAACGAGCGTGTGGTGTGCATGTGGGTGTGAGCAGCGCCGCCAATAAGTGAGGCACGGGTCGATCACCAACAACACCAGGGTCTAAACCCTTGACGGACGATCTCGGTGCCCTCCAGACTTCAACTGGCATTCAAGGCTGCCCCGCGAGAGGGTGCACGGCAAAGCTGGGTACTGGTGATGGATGTGACACACACGCACGCATTTCAGGACGTTTTCGCATCACGGACAACTTTCTGGTGAGCGAGACGATTCTTCCCCCCCCCCCACCCCCTGAATGATCTGTTGGGTACCCTTGTCTGTGTTTAGCTGTAAGTCAACCCCCGATAAGCATCTGCTCTTTGTCTCTTTCCTGGCATTTTGATTGATTGTGCTTTGAAATTTGTTCTTTATTTACCTCAGCAAATAAAAAGTTCGTTTTATTTCTTTATTTTATTATTAATAAATTATATATATGTATATATATATATATATATATATATATATATATATATATATATATTTATATATATATATATATATAGATATACATATATATAGATATACATATATATAGATATACATATATATAGATATACATATATATATATATATATATATATATATATATATATATATATATATATATATATATATATATATATATATACACACACACACACTGTACATACGTATATACAGACACAAAATAAATGTATGCATGACGAATAGGCATTGTTCCCATCAATAAAAACCTGAGAAAACACATCGATTGAAAATCAGCTTCAGACACGTATCTGGTAAAGAGATAAGTCAATCGAATGGATTGACTGAAGATTCCATGTCACTGATGAAGCAGATCAATACACTGAAACATTACCTCCCATTTACATCCATTTTGACTCAGTTTGTCCAATATCACAGTGAGCAACCGTCTAATGTCAACACTCAACACCAATAACAAGAAATAGAACATTAGATTCGATTTTACAAAACGAACGTCCATTTTATCAAAATTAATATTATTGTGAAATCTAAACCCACAGGTGAATTAACTAACCAAGGCACGTCTCAAAAACCGAAAACACTGTAATCTGACATCCACACCATCTGTGCTCAATTATATTTTTCGTGTGTTTCCTGAAAACCGATGTTTGGACGGAGGCTTTTAATCTTCACCTTTTAGCTGCATTTCAGAGATTCCAATGCTGTGCAAGCTTCCGTCTCATGCTGCTGAGATGTTATTTCCTCGCCGCAACTTTCATATTACGTTTCCTTCTCTTCATTATAGCTGACTGTGATGAGACCAGGCAGACATAGATCACGATCCCAATGAACTTTTCTATTCCGCTATGCCTGCCACTTCTTTGCCAGGAGCTTTCGTTACTCATGCAGCTGTTTGTCCATTCGTCCCACATTCATATGCTCCCCTCCACAACGTTGTTGCTATCTCTATGTATGACCATCTGCTGTGCAGCTTCTCAATGAGCCTTGAGCGATCTGCAATATAAATCAATCAATCAAATGTACCATACGCCCGACAGAGCGTCGGTGCTGCTGAGGCGGTTTCTGGGCTAGGTTATGCTGAGTGGTTTGGTTTTGCCTGCCCAGCAGTCTGGTCAGGGCAGGAATTTGTTCATGTTGCCGGTGATAATTTGCCGACTCTTCGTAAAAGACATCATGAGTCTTTAACGTCCATCATCTAATGCCGGCAAACGGGATGTCGAGTTTAACGTTCACCAACACCCCCAGTGCTGAGCAGACGTGTCCTCCAGTTTAATGTTCATCCAATGGACAGCACACGTATTGATGTCTTGCTCTGCCTGTGGGACACCAGGATAGTAGTTTATACCTGATTCGAGATTCAAACTTTGGAGAGACAGCTCAGATGCAAGTGTACATACACCTAGTCTATCCTGCCAGCCTACGATGGAAATCAATACCATTAAAAAAAAAAAAAAATTAAGAACCGACTTTCTGTCCTAATAACTTCTGTTCTAATAACTTCAATCCCCAAAGTAGTTTTAAACTGTTTTTTCATATAGTCACCCTGCAAAACACGTATCCAGACCGAGGATCGTTGGCCTGTACGATGAGTATTGGTGGACGCGGATATTGTTTTTAATGATTCCCAGGCAGACCTGACATCTTTGCTGAGTAGTAATTATTATTTATGTGGAAACGGTTGCTAAAAAAATAAATTCTTAAAGAAAGCAATAAAGTACAAATGGCCTGAGAAGGCACATGCTTGAATGGTTCTAAGAATTACTCTGATAGGATATGTGCAGGAGGCCTTCAAGACATTTGTGTATGGAAGATGTAATATGAGATTAAACGTACTGGTACAAGGAATTTTTTCACTTCCTTGAGTGCGTGTCCCATCCGTGCATACGCTTCTCCTGGTGGAGCGAACACCTCTATGAGGACGTGCAGTTCTTCACGAAGATGAAAGTACTTTCCTTCGCCTCCCCTCCTTAGCTCCTCCTCCTATTGGGGACAAAGGACATCACTGCCAAGCCCCCCAACATATTTTGCCCTTCAGTTTGCCCAAACATCCTGGTAGTCCACAGATGCAAACATTCTGAGCCTCAAACAGCAGGCCAAAGTTTGTTCTTTCCTAGTTCCAGAGCAAAAGAAAGAGCTTGATTTTAATCGAAAGGCCTCAGGTTACTTACTGGGTGTCTGACCTATGCTCTTACCTGCCCAGCTAATCTAGTGCCGGTAATTCTCAAGGGAAATGCTTTACGACGCTGCAGTCGTCACTCTTTGCGGAAAGTCACCTGTGTGCAACTCTGTCGCAAAGGTCAATGCAAGACCTTGCCCACCGGCAGAGGGGTTTTGGGTAATAACTGATGCACAATCAGGATTTTTGGACAAGACTTATGGGCTACCAAGTCGAGTAATCCTGACACCACGGGCAACATGATCAAATGTGGCTTCACCCAAAAGAGGCTGAAATGGATTTTACTTGCAGGTCATGAATGATGTGCGAACCGCATGTCGTCATCACCAGAGAAAACCGAGAAAAATTGGTTTAAGAAAGCCGTACGCCGTTTCCATCTGCATGCAACCTGAAATGCTGGTGCTTTATTTTGATAAACGATTTACGGCGCGGTGTGGTGATGCTCTTCTGCCATGCTCTTAGTTACATATGCACACTTTTACTGCCTTCGATGTATGCTACAAGCTGTTTTGAGCAACCATGTAATGGGCTGTCCGCTTACATTTGCGACTCTAATGTAGATGCATTGACTGCGCGTTTTGTGTTGAGCACTGTTTCCCTTTTCGAGCAGCCATTGTCTTTTATGGTCACCTTTTACTTTTATGGCCAAGTGGTTATTCCAAATGCCTTCTGGAAAACACTAGCTCTGAGAAGGACCCATAAGGTGTCATGTACCACTGCCAGAGGCCTGAGTACCTGGTTGAACATTCAAGGATAGTATGTGCATGGATTTTATTTTTACTTTAATTTCTCTTTTATGAAAGACATAACGAGAGGAATGGAGGGATGAAGCTCGACGGTCAACTGACCTTTGTTTTGTCTCTCATGCAGCCCTTTCCCAAAATTGACATCTTGGTCCCCGTTTCGGCCTGCAAGCGTTTTAGCGAGTTTCCTTGAGGTCCAAGCAACTTTCCAACGAAGTTGAACTGCATGGGGAAGTTCCGGTGATCCAGGGTTATGTGGTGGTGAGAAAGTTTGTTGAGAAATAGGGAAGGGTGAGGACAGGCAAGGGAAGAAAAACATTATAGCATTATTACGTTTCCTAGCACTCCAACAAGCAGCGGTCACCAGCAAGGTATGCATATTTAATTTCTGTCAAAATTTGTACAAAACACAAAGTATCTTGCTTCCCCCCCCCCATAGGCTTTTTTCCCTTATGAAAATGAGAAATGAACAGCCATCAATCCTCTATTATATGTGGTGACTCTTGTGAACCCCTGATTACAGCAGTGGAAAAGAAACCTTTAACATTTATTTGTAACATGATTTAAAAATAACAAGAACAGCTGTCTGACAGGATGGTACAAATATATTGTACTTATTTTTGAGGTTAGATTCCTGACCCGACTATAAACAATCAGGTTGGTGTTTCGAGGGAAGGGTCCGTGATAGTGATAACCGTGATAGCGATCAGTGATAACATCACAAAATGCACCGTCACTCAAAGACCTTAAACTGGGCGTCCCATCTGCTAGCATTAGTTGGTGGATGTTGAATATCCCACGGTAGATTTCATGAAGAGTAAGGGAGTTATCACAGGCATGCTGGACAAATCACAAATTCCTGCCACCTTCAGTTGAATGGCAGGCCTGGTCAGCCTGTTCATGAAAGATTTGGACCAGAAAGATTGCCTGTGTACCCACATCCAAAAGTGGGAATAATTGTGGTCGTTAAAGAAGAAGTAGTAGTTGTAGTACGTTTTAAAACGTGGTGTAACTTCCACTTTACCTACCTGTGCTCAGTGTTGGGCATCGATAACCAAAAAGTTAACTTCGATAACGATAATCTGATAACCCCAATTTTTAAGTCCAATAGCGATAATCCAGTAATTATAATACAAAGTTATTGGAAGTTAACCATAATCCGATAACGATAACGACTTTTTAACAAAAATTCAAAAAAACAAGGAAAGAGCTTCAAAACCCATAGAAAAGGCTTATTTATGCTAAACCCAAGAATAAAATAAGCATTATGCGTCTTTTTAGAGTCTATGACACTATGTGCTGGTTACCCTTGAGGAAGACCAACTTCTCAAAGTTAGGCCCAGCTGACAGTCTTGACCTCTTGGGCCTCAGGATGTCCTTGCCGAGAGAGAATAGCCGTTCCACTGAGGCAGAGGACGGTATTGGGGTGTTGTACTTCAGGAAGAGGTTGGTGAGGATCTCCTCCCCCATGAAGTCAGAGTCGACCATGCCCTCCTTCCCATCAATGTCCAGCCAGGTGTCGACAAGTTTCTTGGCCTTCTGCTTGGCCACGTGATTAACACACCGTACTGGGACATTTGTGCACAATTTACAGACCTCATGGTGTATGGCGAAGAAAGAAATGTTATCGGACAAAAAATGAATGGACATTATCGGACTAAAATCGGAGTTATCGGAAGTTAACTGGTCCGATAACCATAAATGGAAGTTATCTTCTGATAATAGTCCGATAAAAAAGTTAACTTCGATAATTATCTGTTATCGGATTATCGCTTTTGTGCCCAACACTGCCTGTGCTTCATAGTATTCCTCATTATAATACCTGATCATTGTTTGCATTCAATCGACTAAACCAAGTCACTCTATATTTACCAAATGCCTTTCACATGCAGCCCTCAACATTGAGCTTCAAACTTCAGTTCAACATAAAAAAACGAATCATTATAGTTCTCAAAAATGTTAACGCAGAGATTTCATCAATCTTCTCTCAAAATTGTCAATTTCCAAGGTTTTTTTTTAATATGAGCCGCAGAGTGGAATAGACACATGACTGGCAGATCTTGAGGAAAATAGAATCCTCATGAAATGGCCTTAAAGGATAGTCAACTGCATCGACATATCATAATAGATCCTCAGATTGAAATCCTGGTTTTGAGGTGGTATGGTATTTCACTGGAATTCGACTTAAAAAACAAAACAACCACCTCACAGTAAGTGTTCAAGAGAATATGTGCGGCCATATAGTCATCAATCCACATCAATTGATGTATCCAAACATGGTGTGTCCTGTTAGCTGCTCCCATTGATGCTGGCGATCCCAGGTTCAAAGCCCTCTGCTGGTTTGTCCATTGTCTCCTAATCTCCTTGCCCTTCACGTGATGGGTGTACAAGCTCATTCCTGAGCTTGAGATGGGTTAGTGCGGTGTGCTTTCAGACGACAAGATCTCCAACGTTCTTTTTTATATTTAAAGTCTTTACAAAGTCGAGACTTATAGAGAAGCAAAGAGTTGCTGTCAGTGACAACAAAGGGATAGACATTGTGACCTGTGGGACAACACACATTATTATATGATTAGCCAGCCAGCTGGTGTCAAGATGGAAGTTTGGGATTATTGTGTAATTAACATATTTCACAATGAAGGCAGTGTTTCTTTAAGACAAAGTATACTATAGTGTTGCAGTATTCATAGTTTTATGGTAGATGTTCCAAAGTAGTTTCAAAGCTGATGAAAAAGGAAGGAGTGGAAGGTGAAGAAAATTGAACAAATCTGATCTGATCTTGGGTTGGATCATCATTGATCCATCATTTGGACAGATTGAGAGCATGGGAGTTGTCTGCACTAGTGTATCAGAGACAACGGACTGAACTCATTCGATCTTCAAAATCGTTAAGGGAATTGACCAAATTGATCTCCAGAAATTGTTTGTGATGGATAAGGGCTCAATAACTAGAGGACACCACAGGAAGATTAGAAAACAGCACAACAGATCCCAACTAAGAGAAAATGCTTTCTTTGTCAAAAGTGACAATAAATCTAATTCATAACCAGGATACTTTATCGATGCGACTCGAGGAACCAGTTCAAGTCTGCAATGGAACAACACTGGACCGACTATCCACTGAAGTACAGTCATTACTAACGAGTTTCCAGTAACGAGAGACAAGTACGCAATGCTTCACGTCTCAACATTCAACAAATTCACTAAATTGATCATGGAGTCTCAAGAGGCCACAAAAGCAGTTATAAACTGGGGAAGGACCGGATGAATCAGGGACGTGAACATTACGTTCAAAAGCAGACAAGGTAATGTATTTAGAACTTTCCCAAGGTACAAGCATGAGGGCGTTATTAACTATGTGACACCACAGCATTTTAAAGGTGTACAAACATGTGAAAGCAGAGTGGAAGAAAATTATTCAGTTGGATTTGGAATTGCCTTGCTCCAGATGCTGCACCTTGTGCACATCATTAAAGATGTTATTTGTGACTCATCTAACATGTATGTTTTATTTTTGTATACAGTATGGAGGCTCATGGAGGCTCGAGAACACAGGATGGATCAGCAAATAACAGAAAAATAGCAGCAGAAAGAGAGGTTGGGGAGGGAGGGGATGGATACCCTAACAGCAGGGTTGAAGAATAAAATAGAAGCAGACTTGGAGAAATGCGGGATGTGGAGAAGAAAGATGGCTATGGGAGGACACAGGGGGGGAACAAGATTGAGCGGAAAACTCTCAATCACAGAAGTGGAAAGGAAATTGGATAATAATGATGGAAGTAATTGATGGGGTGAGGAATTTCATGCATTATAAACCGCATGTTTATCAAACTTAACCACAGAGGAAAGGTTAGTTCAATTATAATCATTTTAGTTCAAGTCTAACCATGGAAATGATGTGAAAAATAAGAAAATCATGATTATAATGAATAATTTTTTTATTATTGAAGGATGGCCATGATGTAGATGAAAGACCATTCATGATAATCTTCCACTTCTTTAATGTTGCAATTATTCGCACCTTTTTTGGGGGTCAGCCAAGGCAAACAGTTCTGGCCCAAGTCTATCTGCAACTGGCTGGCCAGGCCTGATGTTTGACTGGACTTGATTTGGGCAGATATTTGTAATTTCTTCAGGGTGATGGCTCCCATACTCTTGACGAAAGACACAGTGGGAACTTGAACATCCGCCAGCTCATGCCTCACTCTGCACCATCCTTCAGTACAATTTACCATGATGATGAGTGCAGGCCAGTACACCTGCCTCACGGCTCATGATGGTCATAAACGAATGAAAGGTCAGTTGGACCAATTCTCTGAAAGTTCAAACACCTGTCAAACTCTACCATAAACCAGAGGAAAGAAAATAATTGTTTGCTCCCATGATAAAACTGATGGAAGTGATTTTCGATGTCGGAGATTGCAGAACAATAGCAATCGACGGCGTTCGCAATCAGCAAGATGAAATGTTCGAATGGTCGAAACACGGCACCAACTCACCCCGTGGAGAAGCGAATACCTTGCGGGAATGCAGAAACACGGAGGTGAGAAGTGTTAGCGTTTCACGGACGAGGCAATTTCCAGGCCCTGTTTCGGAATATTAACGGAATGCTCACGGGGGTCAAAGCACGAAAGGTTTAGCAAAGAAATCTGGCAGCATCACTTGCTATCTGCCCAAGCATGAATCAAATGTCAATCTGGCCTCACTTTTTTGCTCCACCAGATGTACTTTGAATATAATCACAAGGGCAGACAGAATCTAAAAGCCAAAATAAGTTGGCAATTCAAATTCTGACAATTAGGAGTGCGTGGTGCTTCACTTTGCCTGTGCTCAGGAGGGAATTACACTCATCAAATGCAACAATATGGGTGTGTGCTTTCGCATACAATGCAAGGCATAACGTGTGGTATTTTGGTAAAAAAAAAAAAATTGTGTGTGTATTTTAATGTCGAATCAATGAGATCGTTCCAGAGTTGACTTGCTCTTCTACATTTCGCTCATTTCATTGATAATATCAAACATGAGCATGATGCGTATTAACCAGAAACGTCTATTGCATTATCCAAGAATGCGTTGCCGGATTATGATATCATCTTCTGTGCCAAAGAGAAGAAAAGTGAAAACGGAGTTGAAGAGTAAGTTGAAAAATATTGCACACCTTTTTTGTGCATATACTCGAGGCTCGTGGAAGAGTTGGAGCACAGAAATTATCAGGACACAACAGAACAAAAAAGAACAGTAGAAAAAGAAAGGGGCAGACATCAACAGCAGGGTTGAGGGCACAAAATAGAGGGAAACTTGGACAAATAAAGGATGCGGAGAAAAATGAGAGGTACAGGAGAATACATGGTGTGGACAAGATGGATACAGAAGGAAACTCTCAAGAAGAAAAAAATTGGAGATTTGGAAAGATGTGAGTTTTTTGGGGGGGAGGTGTTAATGGGGGTTTAAAATATCATGGTTTCGGATCAGGGATGATCTGAGATGGTGGTAAACAGTTGTCTTAAACACTTGGAGGGGTGGATGACATTGAAGAGAATATGGAAGTTAGTTCCACAGATGGGGGAAAAAAGAGAAACTAATGAGTGGAGGTGAGTAGTGATTCTGGATTTTAGGAGTTTCAACAGAGGGGGGTTGCCAGTAGACTGTGTGCACCCTGCAGAAATCTCAGGGTGGGGTGGGGGGGGACAAAGCATGGAAAGAGCAGCAGGCGAAAGGAGATAGTAGAAGACAGATAGACCTCCAACTTGTCTGCAATGGGAAAGTGATAGGGCCATACACTCAGCTTCATCGCAGGAGATTCCAATGATCTTTAAGGTATCGGTATCCATGGCGTCAAGGTGTGAGGTTGTCCTTGGATAAATAAAGATCATGGCTGATTGTGAGATGCAAGAGTTTGAATGACTGAACTTCTTCAAGAGGATTATTAAGAAAGTAGATAGGAGGGTTTTATGAGAGAGAGAGAGAGAGAGAGAGAGAGAGAGAGAGAGAGAGAGAGAGAGAGAGAGAGAGAGAGAGAGAGAGAGAGAGAGAGAGAGAGAGAGAGAGAGAGAGAGAGAGAGAGAGAGAGATAGATAGATAGATATATATATATATATATATATATATATATATATATATATATATATATATGTGTCAGGATTGAAAGGCAGATTCCAAGAGTTTCACCAGCTTGTGATTGTATCAAGGTCTGCAGAGAGGGAATTGAATGCTGCCTGCCGATGTAAAGGATTAGGGATTACACGGCAGAGGGTGGAGTCATCGGCAAATATATAAAGAGGATTTTCCAGAGAATCAGAGGGATCGTTGGTGAATATTAATAATAGGACAGGGGCCCAGAACACTGCCTTGGGGCATTCCAGCCTTGTCAGAGAGAGAGAGGAGATGAAAGTATTCCATTGAGAGCCACATGTTGGCTTTGAGAGGAGAGAAGGTCAGTAAGCAATGTGTGAAGTTGGTCTTGGATAACATAGGTAGAGAGCTTGGAGAGTAAGGCTGGATTCTGGACCGTATCAAAAGCTTGAGATATGTCTGGAGAGAAGGCTCTGATCTCATGTCTGACATCGAGGTCCTCCATCCATTGTTGGGTGAGTAGAAGTAGCGTGTCCAAGGTAGAGTGACCAGGTTTGAATCCGAATTGATGACATGAGACGAGGCTGTTAGAGAAAAGGAAAGATTTCATATCAACTGTGATGATGGATTCCATGACCTTGCTGGTGATTGAAAGTAAGCCAATTGATCTATCGTTAAGGGGATCGGTTTTGCACATTGCTCATGTAATGCGGTGATATTGGCTGACTTTCATGTAGATGCAATATGACATATGGTAAATGATAGGGTAAAAAAGTGCAGCAGTCGACTGTGGTGCCATTTGAAGTGAGAGAAGGGATGGAGGGGGAGCATACTGCAGAAACAGACTTGATAAGGCACCACCACATTTTAAAGGAGGGAGACAAGTTTGAAAGTTCAATCTTGATGTTGGACAGATGTTGTTTTCCGGCTCTCCTGAGAGTGGACACACACTTGTTGTGGGTTTTATGGAATGATCTGAGATTGCCTTTGGTCGGTTTGCCTTCCAGGAAGAGAAGACAAGTTGTTTCAGAGCAACTGCCTCACTACAGGATTCACTGTGCCATGGGTGGGAATAAGCGCAGGATATCTGAAGACAAGATGGGATGGATCTGTGTCAAAGAGTGAGTACCTTTCGGTGGAAGAATTCCCATGGTAGTAATATCACAGTTAAATATTAGGGCTGGTCGATATAGGAGACCAGTCCTGAAGTGAGATGGCTGCTTGTAGTCCCTGCCAATCTGCTTGAGTAAACTTCCAGACTCAATGGTGTTGAGGCAGCTCTCTGAGAATAGTGAGACAGATGTTGACCCTTACAAGCACATAATCAGATGGACCAATTGGAGCAGAGGAGACATTTGTGGGGAAGTTTGTCATCACCAAATCCAGAAGGGAGGATTTGCCATTTGGAGAAATCCAGGTGTGAAAGTTCACAGATTGAGTCAGTCCATGGGGTCACAGAAGTCCTTTGCTGAAGTGCCATGGCTGGTGAAAGAGGTATCAACACCCAGCTAAGTTGCATGGTGATAATTTAAATCACCACATATGAGGAAGAGACATTTGGGATGATTGGTTAAAGGTTAGACCACGTTGTCTGAGATAGAGATGTAGATCGGGTCATCACTGTTTGGAGACGGTACAACATACACATAAACAGGAGCCATGGCCAAAGTTAATCCTGGAGGTTTGGAGGTGAAAGGTCAATACAAGGACAGTGAGAAGTTGAGTTATTCATATTTTGTGTAATTCCACCAGCGGGGCAGGGTTCAGTAATTTCAAATCAGAGGGGACAAGGGAGAGACACTAAGGAGTCATGGACATCCTGAAGGATGTCATGGACAGTCATGGACATCCCATTTATCAGCAGCTGCCTGGATTTACAGATCTGTCAGGTTAGAGTAGAGGCCTCGGATGTTTGAGGTATATAGAGTTGGGGGCAGGGAGGAGGTGTTGGGAGGGTGCAGGACAGTTGGGAGGATGGGAGGGTATTGCACGAGGAGGGAAGCTGAGAGGGGTGGGACAAAAGGGAAGTTTTGAGGAGGTGGGGTTAGGTGGAAGCTTTGAGGGGATGGGGTGAGGGGGAAAGTTTTGAAGGGATGGAGTGCAGGGGGAAGCTTTGAGTTGGTGTGGTGAGGGGGATGCCAAAAGAGGAGATATGATGTGGAGGGACGCTGAAGAGGGGGACACATATAGGTGGTGAGGTTGGAAGCATGCAGGCTTGTAGGTGATGGGGGAGGGTACTGACATGTAACGGTTTGAAACACCGTTAAAGGACATGAAGGGGAATTGATTGTCATGAGCAGGCAACATCTGTAAACTGGACTTTTCAAGATTCTCAATCTGGACCTACGGAGACAAAGGTCATGGGATTGGTGGAAATAACCTTTGTTGAAGGCAGGAGGAAGGGGTCATATTCATTCTTTAAGCAGCATCTTGTAAGAACCTTTGCAATGATTGTCTAACGATATTCAAACAAGTTTTGCACGTTTTTAATGATCAAAATTAATACACTTAATGATGCAGATCCTATATATATATACATATATATATATATATATATATATATATATATATATATATATATATATATATATATATATAATTTTGTTTGTTTGTTTGTTTTTCACTCAGAGTTTAGGAGAACACATCAATGGTCCAGACTCTTTCGTAACTTCACCTTATACAAATGAATGAATTCACCATGGACATTGGACGAATGAATGAGTCACTTTCCAACACAAGTCCTTGAAAATAGTTTATTCTCTTTGAAAATATTGTCAAATTTAGAGGAGATTTGCTTGTTACAAACTTGTCACAGGGTCCACATCATTTGAAGACCATGTGCTTTATGTAGACTGCACATCCCTAACCGTTCGTCGACAAATGATAAAATCTATCATGGAATGTGGGCAGCTTAAGAAAAAGCGGTAGAACAGTTTCTGCTAAAGTGCTCCGATCGATAACAACATGGCCATGTCAATGTTAATCGCAAACAGCAAGGACAAGCAATCTTGAATTGGAGGCCTTACCAACCAGGCCACAATGTAAGCCAGGTCGATATAGGTGAAGTCTTAAGCAAGGTACTGGATGCATAGCTCGCTTTGCCATTGTATGCCTTTGAACTCCACAAAGCCATTGTATAATCACTACGCATGGCAGAGAGCATGGGAGGTGGTGGGGGGAGGGAGGGAGGGAGGGAGAGAGAGAGAGGGGGGAGGGGGGGGGAGAGAGAGAGGTGGGGGTGGGAGAGAGAGAGAGGTGGGGGGTGGGAGAGAGAGAGAGGTGGGGGTGGGAGAGAGAGGAGGGGGTGGGAGAGAGAGAGGAGGGGGTGGGAGAGAGAGAGGTGGGGGTGGGAGAGAGAGATAGAGAGATAGAGAGAGGTGGGGGTGGGAGAGAGAGAGAGAGAGAGGAGGGGGTGGGAGAGAGAGAGGTGGGGTGGGAGAGAGAGGTGGGGGGGGGGGAGAGAGAGAGGAGGGGGTGGGAGAGAGAGAGAGAGGTGGGGGTGGGAGAGAGAGAGGTGGGGGTGGGAGAGAGAGAGGTGGGGGTGGGAGAGAGAGAGGTGGGGGTGGGAGAGAGAGAGGAGGGGGTGGGGGAGAGAGAGGTGGGGGTGGGGGAGAGAGAGAGAGAGAGGTTGGGGTGGGAGAGAGGTTGGGGTGGGAGAGAGGTAGAGAGGTAGAGAGGTAGAGAGGTAGAGAGAGAGGTAGAGAGAGAGGTAGAGAGAGAGGTAGAGAGAGAGGTAGAGAGAGAGGTAGAGAGAGAGGTAGAGAGAGGTAGAGAGAGGTAGAGAGAGGTAGAGGTAGAGAGAGGTAGAGGTAGAGAGAGGTAGAGGTAGAGAGAGGTAGAGAGAGGGAGAGAGAGAGAGAGAGAGAGAGAGAGAGAGAGAGAGAGAGAGAGAGAGAGAGAGAGAGAGAGAGAGAGAGAGAGAGAGAGAGAGAGAGAGAGAGAGAGAGAGAGATAAAATGTTTTTCATCTTTACCTTCGGGTGTTGCTTGATAGGGATGAGCACCTTTTCAGTAAGCTTGATGTTCCGATTGCTCACGATATCCCGGTATGTCTCCACCTCCTTCTTTCCCTCACCCTCCTTCACCCACTGTATTTCTGTTCCAAGCACATAAGGGGCCACTTAATGATATCACAACTGCTGACCCCCTTACCCAGCCCCTCATTAAAGGTTCACCCACTTCTACTTTCATGTGTATGCATTTTGTGTACCATCCCCACCTGCACTAACAGGTTCAAGTCTTAGTTATTGTCATTCTTAATGTCTCACTGTTTTATAGTGGATGTACCAATTCCAAACAGGTTGTCTCTTGTCATGGATAAAGTTGGCAGGGCCGGTGCAAGCGTATTAGGCAACGTCGGCAAACATTTAGCTTTGCCCTGTTCCCCCCCCCCCTTTGCTCAACCACAATTAACTTTCAAAAATAAATATTGTCAATCAGTATGAATAAAATTTCTGCATTTATAATTACAGATTTATTTTACATAAGGGTTGCCCAGCGATGGCCACAAAAGGGACCACAGAAGGGTTCTTTGTACCACAGAAATAAATTAGGAGAAAAGGCAGAGAAAAGGGACTTTACCTGATCCTAACACAACACCTGTGTAAGGTGAGTGCTTGGTTTGCTCGGGGGAAGCTAAAGATGGTGGCGTTCATGGAGCTAAAGATGTTACAGTGGCATCCTATGTTACCAGCAGTTTTCAAATGGAGTTTACAGTTCTTACTTCAATGCACGATCGTGGGGAAAACTTCTAGTGTTGTCGGCAGAGCCGGATTTAAGTTTAACAGCCCCCAGGACATTAGAGTAGTCAAGCCCCCACCCCACCAAACTTGAAATGTAGTGGAAAGAGAAAAAAAGAAAAAAGAAAGAGCTGAATTACATTACTGTGTATTGATCTATAACCATTTCACCAAAAAACTTTTTAAAACAAGATAAATTAAAAGTAAAAATATTTTATAAATTATATATCAGTAGAGCTTAATAAAGTGATATATCAAATTGATAAAGTGATTTTGAGGCAACATTAACACAAATTTATCAAAAACTGGATGGGGAAAGTCAAATTGCCAGCCTTACATAGCAGATGTGATTTTATATACCACTTCCCTGGCTCTGATACCTTTGAGCCAACAAGGGAATAAATAACACAGAAGACCCTTGTTGGCTCTGATACCTTTGAGCCAACAAGGGAATAAATAACACAGAAGACCCTTGAAAACGCGGGGGATGCGTTCCCGCGAAACGCTGTGTTATCCGAAAACGTGTTATGGGAGCAATATTTAACATGAAAAAATCTGCGTTACGTTCCAAACGGGGAAGATTTCAACCTTGCATAAACACCTCAAAAAAGCAGTAAACAATGTGTAAATAAAACATAATAAATAAAATTCTTACATATTGCTTGTGGCAAACTTATTCAGGTGTGGCAGGCAGTCCAGTTGAGGTTGAAGGCTCAGAAGATGAAATGGAGGCCGATTCGCTTGGGATTGTTTTTTTGTTGTTGAAGAAAATCATAATGGAGACATGAGTGGCTGCCTTCATTTTCTGTTTGTCAAAATTCGTTGACCTCCTTGTAACATATCAGGACACTCTCCATCTCCCTCTGCACCTTGGAACTTCTCTTGCAGTCGGGAGCATGTTCATCAAAGATGGCCATGGCTTCATGGACCAATTTGAAACATTTAGCCATGTGTAACCTGGCTTGGTGTGTAACCTCCATCTGCAATCACTGATTTGAAGACTTCTGGTAATTGTTTGGCAGCAGCCTGATCTGCAGCAGCAACTTCCCCAGTCAACTTGAGATTGTGGAATGCATGGCGACTCTTGAAGCACTCAAACCACCAGTGACTGGCATTAAAAGGCAATGGATCATTGGTGTCTCTGGTTAGATCATCATGCAAACTCCTCGCCTTCTCTTGAATGACCATTCCAGACAAGGGCATGTTCTGTTGGTTCTGGTGCTCTATCCACGTGGTCAGCATCTTCTCCATTTTCTCAATAGCATTAGGCCGAGATCTTACAGTTATGGCAACAATGACATTTGTTGGTGTATGAGTGCTCTTCCAGGTTTTATCACGATTGTCATGAATGGTTCTCACTGTGGAATCAATGTCCCATCTCTCTTTCAATATAAATTCTGTGCTCACCTCTAACAAACAGATCTAAAACTTTTTATTTCACCTCCAATGAATGAGACTTTCTTGACTTCTTCTTCGCTTGATCATTATCTCCAATGCCACTTGTTACATGCTTTTCAGCCATAGTTTCAGCTGCTGTGAGTGAACGACTCACTCAGAATGATGGAGCATGAACGACTCGCTCAGGATGATGTCGCGTGATGGTTGTTGTTGTTGTTGTTGTTGAATTAAATCTTCGCTGGAGCGAAAACACATTATCAGAACACACGATATACGAGGGTTACCCGTACGAGCTTTATAAATCAATAAATCTATCCTATGTTTTTCATGGGCCCCCTGGAGTTTAGGCCCTGGACAAATGTCCCATTGGTCCTTCCCTAAATCTGGCCCTGATTGCTGGAAGTGGGGGGGGGGGGGAGGGAATTCACCTCTGAGTTGCAGAACTGTCCATTAATAGTTTGTAGTAAAGGAAAAGCACAGAGACAGTCTGCTTGTTTACTTACGTAATTTCATGAACAAGTTTTTCATTCGTTTTTTACCGCTCCAAAGTTTTGCCGTTCGAGGCGACCGCCTAGTTTTCTTCGTGGTTGCAGCGGTCATGAAAATAAGGATCTTGTTCTGGCCACTCCAACATTGCTCTTCTAGTACATCATACTTACTTCATGATAAACCCTCATAAGTCTTCATCCTCTACCTTAGGTAATTAATGAGCCATGACTACTATAATAAATTTGCTGAAGCAAGACACCATTGGTTATCAAAAGACTTCAGCAGTGCATTGGTGTTTGTGACGGTAGAGAGACCCAACATGTTATGACTGTATTAGAAGGTTGTTATGGCCCACCCTATTGGGGAAGGACGGGGCAGGGGAGTTCAATAAAATGACTGTTTTTACAGCCATTTTTCCGTGCTGTGCAGTGGTTTGGCTTTTTTTGTGAGGCAATGTTTTATGGCCGGATGCCCTTCCTGACGCCAACCCTGGTCGCCTCTTACGACACACAGGGATATGGTACACCTATTCTGACCGGGGCAGACACCGGGACCAGTACACTGGCACTCATTTCGCCGACCTCGGAAGGATGACAGGCTGAGTCAACCCCCTGGTGTTAATTCAGCAGCCAACGGAGCTTGAACTCAGGACACTGGGATCCCAAGCCGCCACCCTAACCACTAAGCCAACACCAGGCTTGGGCAGGGGAGTTTAATGAAATATTAATTCTTTATGTAGGATTTTTAAAGATTTTTGCTCGGAAGGACAAGGAGACATGCAGGCTAACACGGCAATATAAACTGATTGACAAGGCACAATAAACAGGCAAACAAAACAAAGAAATGAAACATGCAAAGACATCAGAAAGTGAACATGATGTCCAGAATGGAAGGTTCATTCCTTCCCACATAATCTTCCATGCAATTCCCTTTTTATTCCCTTTAAACAATTTTGCTGCTTCTCATGCACAACGTTTTTTAAACAAGGTGTTCACTCAAACAAATCCTTATTTTTGCTGTGAAATTACAACATTGCACCAAACTAGTCCAGAGAGGCTCTAAAAGAGGCAAAATAAATAATTTCAACATAACTCATCACCTAACCCACAAGGAATGCTGTTTTCACGTCACAGACAGGTCAGTGGCCTCTGTTTATTCGTGCTTCTCCTCGAGTCTAGCTACCGATGTGCAGCCCTTCGACCCTCCCCAGCTACTCCAGGATGCACGCAATCTTCCAGTCACCCCTCTTCATTAAACTTTCCCAAAAAGCTACTTCCATCTTTTAGTTACAGTCTGTGAAAGGCCGAGGGCCCCGAGTTCAAATCCCGCTCAGCTGTTGAATTAATACCAGGTGGGGTTAACTCGGTCGGGAAAATGAGTGCCATCATCCGAGGTCATCCTTCTTCCGAGGTCGGGAAAATGAGTGCCAGCTTGCTGGTATCCTGTGTCGGAGTGGCGACCCATCCAGGATTGTGCCCAATAGCCAAGGAGACTGCTTAGGCAGCACCAACACTCTGCAGAGAGTATGGTCCCAATGGATGGATGGATGGATGTGAAAAGCACAGAACCACCCACTGCAAACAGGCAGTGTGTTATCTGTTACACTGCCACAGACAGTATCAGCCAACCTTATTTTGCAATGCAAGCACACCCCTTGGGAAGGAAATTAATCCATGTACACATTTCTGGCTTACTGGTTCTCCCTCATTTGAGAGAGCCTGTTTAAAGAAAAAGGTAAAAAATAAAACATTGTAGCAAAGCTGCAGAAATGCACCTCAGCCCACAGCCAAAGTATACAGTCCAACAAAGCTTGTGAAACTAGTGCGTGCCTGTACTTCAACCAGAAGGGTGAAGCACATGGTCAGTCAAACACACATGCATCCTAATCCAAAGAGCTAGAATGCATGTTTATACAATAACCTGGGGAACACTCTTCAGACTGAGTGGATTCCCCTCAAGATTTGAGCCGACAACCTTAGGTCATCACCTAAACTCCAAATAGTACATCTTCACTGGAATTGTGACCATGAACCCTTGTGTCACACTAGCTTTTGCTGAATCTGACCAATAGGGGATACCTGCCACACATCCACCCTATTTAGGCATCAATTACAATGTTTGTTTGTTTTTTGATATGTATATATGTATATAATTTCACTGGGCGTAGTGGCGTGCGCCTGTAATTCGGCTACTCGGAGGCTTGGGTTGGAGGATCGATTGAGGATGGGAGCTCTTCGCTGGGCCACGCTATGAGAGGGTGTAGGGCAGCCCGGAATCATAGCGAAACCCAATCCTTATCCCTGTGTCGTAAGAGGCGACCAGGGTTGCGTCAGGAATGGCATCCGGCGTAAAACCTGTGCCAAATCAGAATGCGGATCATAACGTATGATCCACTGTGGCGACCCCTAACGGGAGCAGCCGAAAGAAGAAGAAGATATATATATATATATATATATATATATATATATATATATATATATATATATATATATATATATATATATATATATATATATATATATATATATATATATATATATATATATATATATATACCGGGCGTAGTGGCGTGCGCCTGTAATCCGGCTACTCGGAGGCTTGGGTTGGAGGATCGCTTGAGGACGGGGGCTCTGCACTGGGCAGGGTGCAGAGCAGCCTGGAATCATGGCGAAACCCAAATCCTGATCCCTGTGTCGTAAGAGGCGACCAGGGTTGCGTCAGGAAGGGCATCCGGCGTAAAACCTGTGCCAAGTCAGTATGCGGATCATAACGGATGATCCGCTGTGGCGACCCCTAACGGGAGCAGCCGAAAGATGAACAACAACAACATATACATATATATATATATATATATATATATATATATATATATATATATATATATATATATATATATATGAGGATCACTCCAAAAATAATGTCCCACAATTTATTTCCAACACTATATTCATTCTACAGCATTGTTACTTGTTCAGTGTATAGGTACATCCTTCCCACCACATAATATTTCCATCCATATTTCCATGCATGTGGCTTTGCTGTAGCAGTTATCAAACATGGCTGCCTGCATGGATGTCTGTCAGAAGCAAAGTTTATTGAATTATTGGTTTGTGAGAATGAGACTATTGGAAGCATTTATAAGTGACTACAGAAGGCATATGGGGATGATGCTGCAAACCACAGCACAGTTGGCTGTTGGACCAAACGGATAACATCCTCAGGAGATGAACATGCCGATATGTGTGACTGCCCTTGCAGTGGCAGGCCACCGTCAGCACAGATGGATGTCAATGTCGAAAAGGTGAACAACATCATTATGGCAGACAGATGCATAACTGCAAGAGAACTCAACAATGACAGGCACACAAAAGGAGCAGCACAAAACCATTTGTTTGTAACTGCTTGCGTGGTTTGATGACAGCATTTTCTTGCACACATCACGAAGAGAGACGGAGTTTGGTTGCACCACTTTGAATCAGAGATGAAAAGACAGTCGATGGAGTGGCATCATGCAATTCTCCATGGAAAAAGAAGTTCAAGGCTGCACCCTCTGTCGGTAAGGTCATGGGAACTGTTTTCTGGGACACGAAGGGGATTATCCTGGTGGACATCATGCCAAAAGGAACAACCATCAATTCAGAGATGTACATGAACATGTTTCAGAAACTTCTTGCACGTCTGTGCCGTGTTCGACCACACAGGCCCTTGCATGAAATTTTGCTGCACCACGATATTGCTCAACCCCACACAAAACTGATAACCATGGAAGTGATTGCTAAGCTTGAGTGTACTGTGGTGCCCCATCCTCCAAGCAGTCCCAATCTGGTGCCATCAGACTATATTATTTTTGTTAAGCTGAAGAATGGCATTCGTGGGATAAAATTTCTCGTTGGTGACTCCTTTGTGAAGGCTGTAAAACAGTGGCTTAAGGACACAGGACAGAAATTTTACCGTGAAGGCATACACAAGTTCTAACTCCGAGATGGTGCAAGGCGGTTGAGTGTGACGGTGATTATGGAGAGAAATAGGGTTATGTTCCTCAATAATGTACCGAAACACTCTACAAGTAACAATGCTATAGAATAAATATTGTGTCATAAAATAAATTATGGGTCATTACTTTTGGAATGACCCTCGTACATACCCAAACACACAGATCTACACAAATCAAAGTGCTCCATCCTAACTTCCAAAGGAACATTGGAGAGATTTTCAATGACCTCTTCCATAAAGAATGGAGTCTTATCACCATCCTCAATAACATGAAGACTGCCTTCCAGGCATGAAGCATATTGTTACGGCTGTGGAAATTTGCAATACACCAGAAAGGTCCTCAGGTGAGATATATCGATAAGTTCATGTGTAGTTAGTCCAAACCCGTTGTTTAGAGGGAATATGTGTGATTCATCCGGGCTGCGAGGCTTTGAGTTAGCCATTTTTCTTTCTCTATCGTTATTTTGGACCAATAATCCCCCAACAACTCAAACACCACCACCTTCGCCTCTTTACCTCCACAGCTCCATCCCGCAAACATCGCTTCACCGCCATTCTCAAACGACACCCGCCAACAACCAAACCACCACAGCAAACCCCCCACCACCTTCGCCTTTCTCCTTCCACAACCATCCACCACACCACCTGTCAACACCAAACGTCATGCTGCTCAGGGCCCGTTCGGTGATTCTTGCGGAACGCGTCGAGCCGCGAGTACAAATGGATGCCTTCACGGGAGAGGAAATCGGATCAGGGGAGGTTCACGCCCCCTTTTCCTCCGTCCAATGGGCGAGCATCGGGCGGTGTGGCCCCGCCCCCAAGCGCGATGCATGTAGACTCCTTTTAGGAGGGAAATCGGATCAGGAGAGGCTCACGCCCCTTTTTGCCCAACCAATGGCTAAACGTCGGGTGGCGTGGCCCCGCCTCCAAGCGCGTTTTGATCTGGGAATTAGCATACATGCTCCTCCCACGGTCTATAAAGACGTGAGCACAAGGCGACTTGTGTGTGCTGTGTTGGGCTGGGCTGGTCGAGTGAAGATGGAGGTCATTGTTGAGGTTGTCGTTGCGGGGGCTGGTCGAGTAAAAACGAAGGTCGTCGTTGAGGTTGTCATTGCTGGGTCGAGGGACGAGTCGTGAAGTGAAGCAGGGACGCGGAAGAGGGCACAGGAGCGAGAGTTCACCGGAGTCGGTGCGGTCCCAAGGCCCCGCTAGCGGGACGGAGCGTTTGCCATTCCTCTCTCTCCACCCCGAGCATCAACAATTCCCCCCATCCACGCTGAGATAGTGCCGGTAACCCCGTCCGTTCCCCACCCCAATCGTGGTGTCGACCGACCAACACGTGCCTGCACAACGCACGCCTCAAGGAGCTCACCAACCACACCAGGGGCACGGAGTCAGGCACGTTACACTGACATTGCGGCAAGCCCGCCATCGTGCCACGAGGGCGCGGGTAAGACCCTTCGGTCTCATGGACCTGGCCGCTCACCCAGGTCCCACGTACATTTGGTCCATGGACCTGTCTGCCCCCTTGCCTATGAGGGTGGCTTTTATTTGTTTTTTGTGTAAATGTGTGTGTGGCGCCAGTCTTTTAAGTAAACCTGAATAAGTGCTTGTACATTGCTTTATTCGGTGGTTACTCTTTTGCTTGCTTTTACTGTATGACTGTGAATACGTGCTTGCCTTGTGTGTGTGTGAAATAAAAGTGCTTGTTAAATTGTGACCCGTTTCGTTGCGTCCTTTCTTTTGTTTGAAAGTGCCATCTTGCATCACGGAAGGGATTGGTAGTGGGTTTAGACACCCAGCAAGTAATCTGAACAGTCGAGGTCGGCGATAACTCCCCTCGGTTATCCCCTTAGCACGGAACGAGCCGCTTAAGCGGTTTATGTCCGGAGCCGACCTACGGCGTGGTACAACTCCTCGGTATGCTCCCCATGCAGGTACTTTGGTATATCGACATTCGTCGATTCACCCTATTTCGCGCGGGTAGAATGTGGACTGGGTTGTGGTGAGGTTAAACCCCCACCCGTGACTGGCTCCCTGGTGGTAGTTCCAAGAGGGTCACGACTGAATTGTCCGTTCCGGTGGGTGACGCGTCGCGATTTGAGTTACGTGGCCAATCGCACGCCGGGCAGGCGGAATTCGTAACAATATATACCCCTAAGCTGCGAGGCAAACAATCAATGGCACTATACATCATAGCTTTTCATTACTCAAGTTGGTATACAAACGTCCCTCCCTCATATTAAATCTCCCAACCTTGTGTTCTTTCCCTCTGGAGGAATCGCACTCAAGGAAAAAGTAAAAATACATGTGTAGCAATTTTTGGTCTCTCACTCTTCTTCGAGATACGCCCCAGACGAGACACACTTCTAGTCTTGGGGGATTTCAATGCATCGACTGGAACTGATAGGGATGGTTATGAGGTGTGTGTTGGTCCCCATGGGTCAGGAACTATGAACCAGAATAGCACTAAGTTCCTCGACTTTGCAAGAAGTCATGGACTTAGGGTGGCTGGTTCATGGTTTCAGCACCCGCATGCTCATCGCTGGACTTGGTATTCCAACGCTGGCGGTGTGGCAAAGGAGATTGACCATGTCCTCATTGACGGTCGTTGGAGGATGATCCAGAACTGCAGGGTCCACCGGAGTGCTCAGTTCCTCAATACTGACCACAGGCTTGTTGTAGCAACTCTAAAGCTGCACCTTAAATCCTGGAGAATGGTACCATCCCAGCCTAGGCTGGATGTTGCCAAGCTCAGGGATGAGAGAGTAGCTGAGGAGTTTGCGAACAGGCTGAGTGGACACTTGGGGGGTCTGGGTGCTTTGGGGGGTCCTGAAGAGTTGTGGAGCGCCTTCAAGACCACCGTCCTTGATGTTGCCGGAGGATGCCTTGGAGCTCACCACAGGGCAAAGAAGAATTTTGTCTCTCAAGGGACACTGGATACCATTGACCAGAGTCGCAGGGCCAGGCTGAATGGCAGAGCTGAGCTGTTCAGGGAGCTGAGGCGTAAAACTGTACGTGCACTGAGGGTGGACAAGGAGGCATATGTGCGAGGAATCTGTGAGGGGGTAGAGCATCACCTGTGGACAGGTGATTCTCGTCCTGCTTACAGGGGAATTCGCGCATTACGTTCATCCAAGCCCATCCCTCGGAGCACTGCAGTTCGAGCAGAGAGTGGTAGGCTCTTGACAGAGGAGTCTGAAGTGAAGGCCCGCTGGGCCGGTTACTTTGAGCGGTTGTACGAGGCTGATCCCCCAGCTGTCGAGTTGGACATCAAGGGTGTTACAATCCCTGTTGCTGACCCTCGAATCAACTGTGGTCCACCTTAGCTTGTGGAAACACGGGCTGCGGTAAACCAGTTGAAACGGGGCAAAGCTCCAGGGATCTGTGGCATCCATGCCAAACTTCTCAAGGCTGGTGGAAATGCTGCACTCGTGTCGTTGCATGCAGTTTTGTGCTCTGCCTGGAACACAGGCATCATCCCAACTGACTGGAAGAGGGGCCTTATTGTCCCTCTCTGGAAAGGGAAGGGTGATCGCCAAGACTGCAACAACTAACGAGGGGTGACGCTGCTCTCAGTGCCGGGCAAGGTCTTTGCTCGGATAATTCTTGATAGGGTTCGCCACCATCTGCTTGAGCACCAGCGTCCGGAGCAGTCAGGCTTTACACCAAAGAGGTCAATGATTGACCGTATCCTTGCACTTCGTGTCCTCACCGAATGCAGACGAGAGTTTCGGCAGGGGCTGCTTGTAGCCTATGTTGATCTCTGTAAAGCGTTCGATTCAGTGAATCGGGATGTCCTCTGGAGGATTCTTGGTCTTCGTGGGGTGCCACCAAAACTGATCGATGTGATGTCTGAACTCTACTCTGGTACTGAGAGTGCTGTGAAGTGTGGTGGTACCATCTCTGACTTATTTCTAGTTGTTACTGGAGTTCGTCAGGGATGTGTACTTGCCCCCACACTTTTCAGCACTTGTATGGACTGGATTTTAGGGAGGATGTCGGAGAGATCAAGTTGCGGTCCATCATTTGGGAATGTCAAGATCTCGGACCTTGATTTTGCAGATGATGCAGTCATCTTTGCGGAGACTTTAGACATCCTCTTGGGGGCCCTCGAGGTGCTGAATGAGGAGTCAGAGCCGTTGGGATTAGGGGTTTCTTGGGTCAAAACTAAGATCCAGGCTTTCGGTGACATCTTGGATGCTGCAGTCCTGTCTGTGTCTGTTTGTGGTGAGGATGTTGAGGTCGTGGAGAGATTCACTTACCTTGGCAGTGATATTCATGTCTCTGCTGGCTGCGAGTCAGAGATCAATAGACGTCTGGGTCGGGCCTGGGGAGTCATGGATTCACTGGATCATGGGGTGTGGCACTGCCGGTACCTGTGCGGGAGGACGAAAGTCCGAGTCTTCAGGTCCTTGGTACTTCCAGTCTTGCTCTATGGGTGCGAGACTTCGACTCTGACCAAGGATCTGAGATGGAGACTTAATTCCTTTGGTACCAGGTCTCTTCGGAGAATCCTTGGCTATCGCTGGTCGGATTTTGTGTCCAACGAGCGGTTGCTGAGAGAAACTCGGATGAGATTTGTTACCTGCATAGTCCGTGAGCGTCAGTTGCGGCTGTATGGACATGTGGCTCGTTTTCCTGACGCTGATCCTGCTCACCAGATTCTCTCAGCGAGGGAGTCTCATGAGTGGAGGAGGCCAGTGGGCCGACCACGTGCCTCATGGTTGCAACAGGTTGACCATCATCTCAAGGAGATGGGGATGGGCCTGGCATCTGCCTGGGGGATGGCCAGACGGAGGCCCCTGGAGTACCGGCGGAAAGTGGATGCAGCGACGCGCTGTTCTGGCACATGCTCCCATACCTGACCTGACTCTTCTTCACTCTTCTTCACTCTCCTATGACATCCCATCATCTGTTTATTGCTTATCAACATGAGAATGAAATGGTTAAAATTATCCACAATAAAAGATCCCAAGGTGCTGACATTTTGGGCCTTACCCTTCGTCAGAGCAGAATGATCAGATTTACTGCTTATCAGACTCATCCAGCCTGTTATGACCTGGAATGGACTCTCAATCACTTATGTTGATGATGGGTTGTATTGCAATTCATGTGGTTTTCAGTGGCATCCTCTGTCCCGTACTCTCTGGCATTCTGTATTCTGTTTATGTCCACCATGTTTGGTCTCTACGTCCAATGTCTGGCTACCAATGTGTGTCTTGCCACATGTGATGCATTTGTGGCCACAATACAAAGCATTTTGGCACTCCTTTTCACCAGTCGTGCAGTCTTGACTAGCTCCCAATATACTTGCTATTGCAACCACCAGAAAAAACTACTCTAGACCACATCTTTTCATTCACCGAGGGGCACCTCTGCCCTGACTTTGCCTTTCACTGCTCAAGGTGCACACAGACAGCAATGCAACCCCCACCTTCATGTTGCAGAATACTCTCTCAGTCCCGTCAATCACAGCTGGGTGATAAGGAGCAAGGCAAAAAGTTATATTCTTCAGACACTCCGCAGATATAGATCACAGCACATTCACACTCAAGTGGGCCACTTTGGTGTGGTACAAAAGCAGCACAGAAGGGTCACAATTATGTTTAAAAACTCCTCTCAGGAAGAGGTGATGAACTTGAGAGACAGAGAGGACAAGACCCGTTTACCTGTCAAAGTGGATGGAGGTAGGGAGAGGGTTGACTGTGTGTGTGTGTGTGTGTGTGTGTGTGTGTGTGTGTGTGTGTGTGTGTGTGTGTGTGTGTGTGTGTGTGTGTGTGTGTGTGTGTGTGTGTGTGTGTGTGTGTGTGTGTGTGTGTGTGTGTGTATCTCCATAATGTGGGTTTCATAAGGTGGAATGAGTCCTCCCAGGTCTCGAAGTATCCACCTCCATTTCAATAAGGGATCAATAGACCGCATCCTTTCATTCACAAATGAAAGCCCCAAACAGCATAAGAAGAGTGAGAGACCCTAACAGCCCCCTCCCCACCCCCTCCGGGAAAGGTAATTCTCTGCATGTACATTTGGAAGCAAAACTAGGATTCCAGTAGGAAATTTATTAAGACGTGATAACAAAAATAACAAAAATAAATCATTGTCATATGAAACCAAAAGCATTCAAAGGATTTCCATGAACTCTTAAAGAGATAACAACACTTAAACTTATTACAATAGGAAAAAATCAAATCTGTCTTCACATATAATCAGTGTCACCCCCTTTTGCCTTGAGAACTGCCTCAACTCCATTTGGGATTGATCTAATTAACCTCCGCCATCGAAGATGGATGGAGGTTACTGTTTTCACCCCTTTCTGTTTGTTTGTTACTTACGAAATCTAAAGATTTCGTAAGTATATTGTTGACTTCCGTTTCTGTTTGTTTGTTTGTGTGTTTGTTTGTGTGTTTCTTTGTGTGTTTCTTTGTTTGTTTGTAGGCACGATAACTCGAGAACGGAAGAAGCGACCAATGTCAAATTACACCACGTGATTCAGTAGGGTGATGGCTAGTGCTGATTAGATTTTGGTAAAAATCGGTCAAAGGTCAAGGTCACAGTGAGGTCAAACATCCAAAAAATGATAACTCAAGAACGGAAGAAGCGACCAATGTCAAATTACACCAAGTGATTCAGGAGGGTGGTGGCTGGCGCTGGTTAGATTTGGTCAAAATCGGTCAAAGGTCAAGGTCACAGTGAGGTCAAACATCCAAAACATTCGATTTTTGATGGTTTGGTACAGATTCATCGTAGAAACTTCTGGTTTGCGTCGCTACCTTCTCCAGAGACAGCTTTTATTAGACAAGGTCAGAGGTCAAGTTGACGATTTCGTAAGTACCAGTCTATGACTGCTTGTTTGTTTGTTTGTTTGGTACTCACGAAATCTAAAGATTTCGTAAGTATATTGTTGACTTCCGTTTCTGTTTGTTTGTTTGTGTGTTTGTTTGTGTGTTTCTTTGTGTGTTTCTTTGTTTGTTTGTAGGCACGATAACTCGAGAACGGAAGAAGCGACCAATGTCAAATTACACCACGTGATTCAGTAGGGTGATGGCTAGTGCTGATTAGATTTTGGTAAAAATCGGTCAAAGGTCAAGGTCACAGTGAGGTCAAACATCCAAAAAATGATAACTCAAGAACGGAAGAAGCGACCAATGTCAAATTACACCAAGTGATTCAGGAGGGTGGTGGCTAGCGCTGTTTAGATTTTGGTCAAAATCGGTCAAAGGCCAAGGTCACAGTGAGGTCAAACATCCAAAAAATGATAACTCAAGAACGGAAGAAGCGACCAATGTCAAATTACACCAAGTGATTCAGGAGGGTGGTGGCCGGCGCTGGTTAGATTTGGTCAAAATCGGTCAAAGGTCAAGGTCACAGTGAGGTCAAACATCCAAAACATTCGATTTTTGATGGTTTGGTACAGATTCATCGTAGAAACTTCTGGTTTGCGTCGCTACCTTCTCCAGAGACAGCTTTTATTAGACAAGGTCAGAGGTCAAGTTGACGATTTCGTAAGTACCAGTCTATGACTGCTTGTTTGTTTGTTTGTTTGGTACTCACGAAATCTAAAGATTTCGTAAGTATATTGATGACTTCCGTTTCTGTTTGTGTGTTTGTTTGTGTGTTTGTGTGTTTGTTTGTAGGCATGATAACTCGAGAACGGAAGAAGCTACCAATGTCAAATTACACCACGTGATTCAGGAGGGTGATGGCTGGCGCTGATTAGATTTTGGTCAAAATCGGTCAAAGGTCAAGGTCACAGTGAGGTCAAACATCAAAAAAGTGATAACTCAAGAACGGAAGAAGCGACCAATGTCAAATTACACCAAGTGATTCAGGAGGGTGGTGGCTGGCGCTGATTAGATTTTGGTCAAAATCGGTCAAAGGTCAAGGTCACAGTGAGGTCAAACATCCAAAACATTCGATTTTTGATCGCTTGGTACAGATTCATCGTAGAAACTTCTGGTTTGCGTCGCTACCTTCTCCAGAGACAGCTTTTATTAGACAAGGTCAGAGGTCAAGTTGACGATTTCGTAAGTACCAGTCTATGACTGCTTGTTTGTTTGTTTGTTTGGTACTCACGAAATCTAAAGATTTCGTAAGTATATTGATGACTTCCGTTTCTGTTTGTGTGTTTGTTTGTGTGTTTGTGTGTTTGTTTGTAGGCATGATAACTCGAGAACGGAAGAAGCTACCAATGTCAAATTACACCACGTGTTTCAGGAGGGTGATGGCTGGCGCTGATTAGATTTTGGTCAAAATCGGTCAAAGGTCAAGGTCACAGTGAGGTCAAACATCAAAAAAGCGATAACTCAAGAACGGAAGAAGCGACCAATGTCAAATTACACCACGTGATTCAGGAGGGTGATGGCTGGCGCTGATTAGATTTTGGTCAAAATCGGTCAAAGGTCAAGGTCACAGTGAGGTCAAACATCAAAAAAGTGATAACTCAAGAACGGAAGAAGCGACCAATGTCAAATTACACCACGTGATTCAAGAGGGTGATGGCTGGCGCTGATTAGATTTTGGTCAAAATCGGTCAAAGGTCAAGGTTACAGTGAGGTCAAACATCAAAAAAGTGATAACTCAAGAACGGAAGAAGCGACCAATGTCAAATTACACCAAGTGATTCAGGAGGGTGGTGGCTAGCGCTGTTTAGATTTTGGTCAAAATCGGTCAAAGGCCAAGGTCACAGTGAGGTCAAACATTGCATTTTTGATGGTTTGGTACAGAATAATCGTAGAAACTTCTGGTTTGTGTCACTACCTTCTCTAGAGACAGCTTTTATTAGACAAGGTCAGAGGTCAAGTTGACGATTTCGTAAGTACAAGTCTATGACTGCTTGTTTGTTTGTTTGTGAAGAGTATTACGGAAAAACTCCTCGACGGATTTTGACAAAACTTGGTGGGGGGGGGGTTATGTCTGGTCCAAGGATCATGCCATTAGATTTTGGACTTGGTCCAAAATCCAATATGGCCGCTATGGCGGCCCATTTGAAAAAATATTTGAATTTTTTTTTTTTTTGCATTTCTACATGTTTTAAGTGATTTCCAAACCCCCCCAAAAAAAACAAATTGCGAGAGAAAAAAAAATTGGAAATTTTTTTTCAACAAAATTTCGATTTTTATTTTTTGCATTTCTACATGTTTTAAGTGATTTCCAACCCCCCCCCCCCCCTAAAATTTTTTTTTTTCAAATTTCTTTCAACAAAATTTCGGTTTCTTTTTTTGCATTTCTACATGTTATAAGTGATTTCCAACAAAAAAAAAACATGCCAAAATTATAATTGCGGCTGATTTTGGAACTTCAGGTGGATATACCCACGTAAAATCAATTTCTGTCTCAAGGAATTATGATGAATGAATTGAGGATGTAAAAGTTAAAAGTAAAAGGGAAAGTTGCAAACTATAACTCTGTGAGCACTGTTGACGTCAAATTGAATGAATAGGTTATCAGGTTCACTTGAATGACCTTGCAGTATTGGCGGCGGATGTTTTGCACTCTACCGAGTGCTCCCCCTCTAGTTAGTTAATGGATTACTATGTACAAGTCAATATTTTCCCAACAGTGTTGCAATGCACTCCAGGGCACAGTCAGACTGCTCACATAAATTTTATCTTTCTCGCAAACTGTTCAATTTTAATTTGTTCTGTTTAGACAAAGTGCCAGTCAATAATAATTTTGGATACCTGTACAATATTTAGCAGTGAATTTACTCCTTATAACACAAAGGAGTTAACATAGTGGGGTCATGGGGTGTGTGTGTGTGTGTGTGTGTGTGTGTGTGTGTGTGTGTGTGTGTGTGTGTGTGGGTGCGGGTGTGTGTGTGTGTGTGTAACATATATATATATATATATATATATATATATATATATATATATATATATATATATATTACACACGAACGCATGCACGAACACACACACACACACACACACACACACACACACACACACACACACACACACACACATACCCCACGACCCCACTATGTTAACTTCTTTGTGTTATAAGGAGTAAATTCACTGCTAAATATTGTACAGGTATCCAAAATTAATGTCACCCCAGACTATTTTTTTCACGAGGTAGATTTGTCCAATCTGCTAAACTGCAGGAACATGATTTGCAGAAAGACTTGGACACCGTCCACATTAGCCCAGGGTGTCACGGTATGTATGTGGTTGTCCAACTCGAAGTATTGATTACTTTGCTCTGTATGAAGCCCACATTGTGTTGTTGACTGAACATGCTCATGGCCCGACCTGGCAAGCTAATGTAAAGTACATCAATAAACAGAGAACATCTAATTGTGTCTCAATTAACATTTGTACACACCACCCCCACCTTAAAATACAGAATGGCACCCATACTTTCAGGTGCCCAATCTCTCAGTGCATGCCTACACGTGAGGATGGACTGCACAGTGCTCCTTTCAGAAGGGGCATATTTCACTTTCAGTATCATATCTCACTCGTGAGTCAGAGCTGATCGAAAAAAGAAAAAAACAGGAGACAATCCATACATATTGGGGCCTCTAACACATGTACTTGTAATGATGCATCTGGAAGAACTTCCACCAAAGTGTCTAAAACGCCAATGACCCATTCCGTTCTTTCTCAAGTGTATAATTGAAGGAGGTCTGACTCCCATTCATGGAGTCAAACAAGATGTCAATGTCTTTAACCTCACCTGTCTAGTCTGAGATTGAATCCTGACACAGCTACATAAACTGCAATCCTGGTGTTTTGCAGGCATTCTGATTCATCAACATTTGCGCTGTCCCTCTGATGGATGTTAAACTGGGCATCCCATCTGCCAGCATTAGTTGGTGGATGTTAAAGATCACCCTATGTCCTTCGCTTAGAGGAGGTGAGCTTTTGCTGGAACCCTGAACGAATTCCAAATTCCTGCCCTCACCTGCAGACCAGGCCCCCAGAAAATGGTCATCTGCAGCCATGTGCTGCATATGAAAGAAGAAGAATGATCTTCTAAACGATAACAAATATGTCATCCACAAAGTGAAAGCAACACTGGTTCTACTGTGAGTTGTGATAAATAGGATGCAACCAGGGACTGTTTCAGCGGAGAGACTCGATGAAGCAAATGCCATTTTTGCTGAAATTTTTGCATGAGTCATCATAGTTTGAGTGATGGGGAACTTCGAACCCTTTTGAAAAAGTGTACTCCAGCCAAGGTCGTTCGTGCATTGAAGATATTGATGACCCACGATCCAGTAATAACACCATAGAAGGTACTTTGGCGCACCCTTTTAACAGTGCAAACTTACTCTCATGATGAAATTTGGCAGATTTTTGTTTCTTAACTTCCCAAGGCAAGGATCTTGTTCTCGATTTTATAGTCAGCCATGGCATGGGTGACAGAGGTCTTTGTTGAGACATCATGATTGCTTCGATGCTCACCATGCACTCTGCGAGCTATCGGTGACACGTGGGAATTCATAACCATAAAAACCGGTGGCCTGTGGCTTCCATAAATTCACTGCACATCCCTCCGCTTGCTTCTATTCACCCTGCATTGGTGGATGGAAAATGAAGGGCCTGGGGAGTATTATACTGTGTTGTCCAAGCACTGCTGATTGAAGCAGAGGTGTGCTCACAAAGGTTTCTCCTTGTCATGCGACCTTGTACGAGCATAATGCTTGGAAGTCATGGCTGCGTTTTTGCCACAGTTTTCCCTGATATATTCCAAGAACCAGTATGTGGTTGGAAAGTCGATACAGAGTAACATGGGTGAAGGGTGAATGGATACAGACTTGTAGGATGATAAGCGTTGATGTTGTATACATGGCACTGATTGGTCTTGTCCATTGGGTCAAATGGATGACTCGCCGGCTTAGGACTCTATAAGGCCTGTGGCTTGATGGCATCTTTGGATTAAGGAAGGCTTCAGAGCCACTCCTTATAGATACTCATCTGAAAGTCTACACCATTCCCTTAGATTGCATTTTGGTTTTCAGGCTGGAGCACTTTGATTCATTTATGATGCATGACTTCCCAACTGCAAAATAGTTTTTGCATACATATGTATACCTGTACATGTAAAAAGCAGAAGGCAGATGTGACATTAGCGAATCAGCCTCAAATGCTACAGCTTGCGTTTTGGGTTGAACTTTTGTTCATGGTGAATTTTGTTTTCCCAAACACTCACTTTCCTGAATCTGAACTCTTGGAGAGTTTATCTCACACAAGGAACTTGGAAGTAGGATGGGGCCATTTGGGCCAATCTCATACTCATATTTCACCATTAATACCATTCTTTTATTGGAGCCACCATTGGAAAACAGTTGTGATTAACAACTCCACAAGATACCTCAGACATTAAAAAGATGAAGAATAAAACCCACAGGATAATGACGATACAAGGGAATATGGGAACAATGATTACCATGCTAGGGGAAAAGAGTAGGGGTATTGTTTTCCCCTTTTCTAAGAGTTTCAAAGCCAAAAAGACTTCTATTCGAATAGCCTTAGGAAAACCACCCATCGCTGGGGAAAGAAAATGTAATGCTGGCGACATAGCAAATGACTAACATCGATACCGAGCTTTTTGGGGGCCAAGAAAACTGAACCCCTAGTGGGGAAAGACGGTGCCAGGGCCAACTTCCAACTCATTTGTGGTTCCAGATTAAATACTGGCACCGATGCCTTACCCGACAAGAAAAAGAATCACTTATCATATACCGGAGAGAGCTCTGGGCATTCTTCCATTTACCCTTTATATAAAGAGCAACTTTAAAAATCCAAGCTTCCCTCTACCCTCCTGCCTGCAGGCCATTCATTATGATAGCGATGTGTTACCAGAGTTGAGCCATGTCCACATAAATTGCACCGGCAAGTGGTGCTTGCAAGGAGCCAGACGGGCTGACTCGTCTATCCCATATTGTTCCACCTTGCCTTGCGCTGACCCAGCCTTGTTACGGACTCCCAGGTATAGCACAGCCCCAAGCCCGGTACCAAAGTTTGGTCATTATTACAATCATGGAGGGAAGTTGGAGCTGCAGCTGCGGGTCTGAATTTATCTCGTTGCTTGTGATTAAATAAAATAATTGCAATTTTGTAATTAGCCAGCCATACAGGTGTAAGCAGGTCATCCGGTCAATGATGCACTTACGATTCACGACAACTAACGAGCAAATGATCAGCCTTGGGAAGGGGGGGGGGGACTATTGAGCCAATCGTGCCGACGTTACGCCTCAATCAGAGCACTCCTGTATATTGTTGTGAGACTCGCAAAGATTGTAAGTTTTTTTTCAACTGTAAAAGTCAACAGGATGTTGATGGAAGAGGGCTAACTGCTGTGGGAAGCAAAGAAAAGCTGATGCAGCCGTAAATCCCTCCTCTTTGGTTCCCCGATTCAGGTTTAACATCTGAAACGTCAGCTTTTCCTTCCTTCCTACGACTGTTAGCATACCTCAATCAACGTTCTGTCCATTTCATCCATCATTACACCTGTACGCAGACACATATCGACACTAACCTTCACCCTCAACATGAGTTCTTCATTCCATACAAAATTCAGACAGATGAAATTGGCAGAATCTGCAGTGAAGACTAAAGGATTGCTCTGGTCGGTTGTCAGCATGAACAATTCGGGTTTTGGAGCAAAAGTAGTCGATTAAAAATGGGAGTATCCAGGTTACCAAGGTGAGTTCCTCTGTTTACCGAGAAGCCAGCGGGTTGCTAATGAAGAGGAGGCCACCCGCTGTCAAGCATCGCACCATGCTGTTTCTATCTGTCCTGAGCCCTGTCTCTCCCGACTGCCTTGATTACCAGGGCAAAGTCAACGGAAAAGGGCAGAGGCTCAACTTACTGCACCAAATCCCTAAAGTTAGCTCCCGCACTCACGTAATACAATTGGTTGAAAAAATATTTGATAAAGTGTATAAGGTCAGGTCGAGCAAGCTATACCATGAAGTGACCTTCTTCTCCCTTTCGTCCATAACATTCCCCGTGCCAGGGTCATGGGGTGAGATCGCATCACTGCACGGATATGAACGCAACTTTCAAATCTCTGAACGGCGAGTGCAGGGTGCAGGCCTCTTGAATGGCAAAGAGAGGGTGGGAGGGGGGAGGGGGACAGGTGAGGAGACTCTCAGGCTTACGTTGCAGCAAGTCTGGCACTGGAAAGCAACTTGAAAGTGATTTTCTGTGAAATTGAGCCATGGAGGACCAAACACGCTTGTTCAAGAAACCTTTTCTATATTTTCTCTCACAATAGCACAATGGCCTTATAGACTGTGTTAGAGCATTGTGAGGCCTGGGGGCCATGTGCCAGGAAAAAGGTCCGATAATCCCAGCCTTTGGAAATGAAAGTGACCGTTATGGGTCTCTGGGAATTGGATTTTCAGTAATATATCGGTTTCATAATTACTCTTCGAGTTTTACCCTGTGCGTAGAGAGAAAGTGCAATACATTCCCTTTCTTTGGAAAGGTGCTTTTCATCTCAGAGAATCATGACGGTTCCTTTCTTACTCCTTGTGTTCTTCTCGTTCTTTATTCAGATGATTGATCTCCTCATGTATATTATCATAAAGAGCTGTGTAACGACTTTAAATCAACAACGGATTTCATCAATGTGGGAAGTTGCAGCACCGCACCCGGTATAGAACCGATCTTCAAATGTGCAGAATCTGATATATTACAGTTGTGTTTCTGAGATCGTATTCAATGCACTAATAAAGCTGGAGGGAGAAGGAATACATCTCACACTCAGCTTCACCTGCCCCTCCCTTAGCGTTTCTCTGCTACATAACGATTTTCCTCAAGAAATAAAAGGATGCTCTGGTTTGTTGACAGAGTGTGGAAACGGTCGGAGGAAACGCAGAATTTGCTGACACGTTTTAAAAATTCACCAGATACCGTGTCCTGAATTCCCTTTACCCCACTGGAAATGCTCAGCACTTCCAGTGACATACGACGAGGCAATGCTGCTATATCCTCCACCCCATCTACCTCATGTACCCTCTACCCATTCTTCCAACTGACGTGCAGATCATTCCATGCCAGACGCCGCACCTGCCAATCATTCGCCATGCACGGATGCATCCCCCGAGTGCGCGTGGATATGTAATGTGCACCTGAGTCATGCGTCGCGCGTTTTGTTATTTATTCGTTTACTTCTTCATTGTTTAATTTCATTACCGATGTACTTGCTGAGTTATTTTACAACTGTGCCTCGAGTGGGTTTCTCGGGAATGCAAAGGGAGAGGGATAGATATAGAGATATAGATAGATATAGAAAGATATAGAGATACAGAGATAAATAGATATAGATAGATATAGATAGATATAGATAGATACAGATAGATAGACAAAGATTTATCCCTGTGTCGTAAGAGGTGACCAGGGTTGCGTCAGGAAGGGCATCTGGCGTAAAACCTGTGCCAAATCATTATGCGGATCATGACGGATGATCCGCTGTGGCGACCCCTAATGGGAGCAGCCGAAAGAAGAAGATAGATATACAAAGATATAGATAGATATAGAGATCGAGAGAGATAGAGATGGATGGAGATACATAGATATAGATAGATATCGTGACATATAGATAGAGATAGATAGCGACATATAGATGTAGAGATAGATAGCGACATATAGATGTAGAGATAGATAGCGACATATAGATATAGAGATAAATAGATATAAATAGATACAGAGATATAGATAGATACAGATAGATAGCGAGATTATAGAGATAGATAGCAACATATAGATATCGAGATTGAGAGAGAGATAGATAGATATAGAGATAGATAGTGACATATAGATATAGAGATAGATAGTGACATATAGATAATAGAGATAGATAGTGACATATAGATATAGAGATAAATAGATAAAGATAGATTTAAATTGATACAGAGATTATAGAGATAGATAGCAACATATAGATATAGAGATTGAGAGAGATAGATAGATATAGATAGATATAGAGATAGATAGTGACATATAGATATAGAGATAGATAGTGATATATAGATATAGAGATAGATAGCGACATATAGACATAGAGAGATATAGAGATACATAGATATAGATCGATATAGATAGATAGTGATATACAGAGATAGATAGTGACATATAGATATAGAGATAGATAGCGACATATAGATGTAGAGATAGATAGCGACATATAGATGTAGAGATAGATAGCGACATATAGATGTAGAGATAGATAGCGACATATAGATATAGAGATAAATAGATATAAATAGATACAGAGATATAGATAGATACAGATAGATAGCGAGATTATAGAGATAGATAGCAACATATAGATATCGAGATTGAGAGAGAGATAGATAGATATAGAGATAGATAGTGACATATAGATATAGAGATAGATAGTGACATATAGATATAGAGATAAATAGATAAAGATAGATATAAATAGATACAGAGATTATAGAGATAGATAGCAACATATAGATATAGAGATTGAGAGAGAGATAGATAGATATAGATAGATATAGAGATAGATAGTGACATATAGATATTGAGATAGATAGTGATATATAGATATAGAGATAGATAGCGACATATAGACATAGAGAGATATAGAGATACAGATATAAATAGAGATAGATAGATATAGATCGATATAGATAGATAGTGATATATAGAGATAGATAGTGACATATAGATATAGAGATAGATAGCGACATATAGCTATAGAGATAAATAGATAAAGATACAAAAATAGATATGGAGATATAGATAGATATTGAGAGATAGCCTGGTGTTGGCGTCGTGGTTAGGGTAGCGGATTGGGATCCAAGAGGTCCTGAGTTCAAGCCCCGTTGGCCACTTGAATTAATACACACCAAGAGGTTGACTTAGCCTGTCATCCTTCCGAGGTCGGCGAAGTGAGTACCAGTGTACTGGGCCCGGTATATGCCTCGGTTAGAATAGGTGTGCCATATCCCTGTGTCGTAAGGGGTGACCAGGGTTGCGTCAGGAAGGGCATCCGGTGAAAAAAACCTATGCCAAATCATTATACAGCAACAAAACGAATTTCCATACCGGATCGGTCAAGGCCCGGGTTACCAACGACTGCCACCGGTACCGGTGGTCAGCAGGGTACCAGTGGAAATTGTGCTACTGCTGGGCGAAGGAGGAGAAGGAGACGGGGAAGGCGAGTCCGGAGACAGTGGGAGAGGGGGAAGGGTAGAAGTGTGGAGGTGAGAGTTGGAACTCTGAATATTGGTACGATGACTGGCAAACGGTGAGAGTTGGCTGATATGATGGAGAGAAGAAAGGTGGACATACTGTGTGTACAAGAGACCAAGTGGATGGGGAGTAAGGCAAGGAGCATTGGAGGTGGTTTCAAATTGTTCTACCATGGTGTGGATGGGAGGAGAAATGGTGTCGGGGTAATCCTGAAGGAAGATTATGTCAAGAGAGTATTGGAGGTGAGGAGAGTGTCTGACCGAGTGATGAGTATGAAGTTGGAAATTGAAGGAGTGATGATTAATGTCATCAGTGCATATGCCCCACATATGGGGTGTGAGATGGAGTATAAAGAAGATTTCTGGAGTGAGTCAGATGAAGTGGTGGAGAGTGTATCCAAGGATGAAAGAGTGGTGATTGGAGCAGATTTCAATGGGCATGTTGGGGAAGGGAATAAAGAGGATGAGGAGGTGATGGGTAGGTACGGTCTCAACAAGAGAAATGTGGAAGGGCAAATGGTGGTAGAGTTTACAAAAAGAATGGAAATGGCAGTGGTAAATACGTATTTCAAGAAGAAGGAGGAATACAGGGTGACGTACAAGAGTGGAGGAAAGTGCACACATGTGGATTACATCTTGAGCAGGAGATGCAACCTGAAAGAGATTAGTGACTGTAAGGTTGTGGCAGAGGAGAGTGTAGCTCGACATCATCGATTGGTGGTCTGTAGGATGATTTTGGAGGTGAGGTTGAGGAAGAGAGTGAGGGCTGAACCAAGGACCAGATGGTGGAATCTGAAGGAGGAAGACTGTTGCGTGGAATTTAGGAAGGAGGCGAGACAGGTGTTGGATGGTGGTGAAGATGGGTGGGATGATTGGGCAACTACAGCAGAAGTGGTGAGGGAGATAGCTGGGAAGGTACTTGTTGTGACATCTGGACAGAGGAAGGAAGATAAGCAGACTTGGTGGTGGAACGAGGAAGTACAGGAAAGTAAAAGGAAGAAGGGGTTGGCAAAAAAGAAATGGGATAGTCTGAGAGATGAAGAAAGTAGGAAGGAGTAGAAGGAGTGGCGGCGAAAGGCAAAGAGAGAGGTGGCAAAGGCTAAGGAAAAGGCATATGACGAGCTGTATGAGAAGTTGGATACAAAGGAAGGGAAAAGGATTTATACCGATTGGCAAGACAGAGGGACCGAGCTGGAAAGGATGTGCTACAGGTTAGGGTGATAAAGGACGCAAATGGGAATGGTGCTGACGAGCGAGGAGAGTGGTTGAGAAGGTGGATGGAGTACTTTGAGGAGCTGATGAATGAAGAAAATGAGAGAGAGAAGGTTGGAAGAGGTGGAGATAGTCAATCAGGAAGTGGGGTGGATCAGTAAGGATGAAGTGAGGACTGCTATGAAGAGGATGAAGAGTGGAAAGGTGGTTGGCCCAGATGACATACCAGTGGAGGCATGGAAGTGCTTAGGAGAGATGGCAGTGGGGTTGTTAACCAGATTGTTTAATAAAGTCTTGGAAAGTGAGAGGATGCCGGAGGAGTGGAGATTAAGTGTACTGGTTCCAATTTTCAAGAACAAGGGTGATGTGTAGAGCTGTGGAAATTACAGAGGGATAAAGTTGTTAAGCCACACCATGAAGTTGTGGGAAAGAGTAGTGGAAGCTAGGTTGAGAGGAGAGGTGACGATTTGTGAGCAGCAATATGGGTTTATGCCATGAAAGAGCACCACTGATGCGATGTTTGCTTTGAGAATGTTGATGGAGAAGTATAGGGAAGGCCAGAAAGAGTTACATTGTGTGTTTGTGGATTTTGAGAAAGCTTATGATAGGGTGCCAAGAGAGGAGTTGTGGCATTGTATGAGGAAGTCGGGAGTGGTGGAGAAGTATGTGAGGATTGTGCTGGATATGTATGAGGACAGTGTGACAGCGGTGAGGTGTGCGGTCGGAATGACGGACCGGTTTAAGGTTAAAGTGGGATTGCACCAAGGATCGACTCTGAGTCCTTTCCTGTTTGCAATGGTGATGGACAGGTTGACGAACGAGATCAGACTGGAGTCTCCATAGACTATGATGTTCGCGGATGACATCATGATCTGTAGGGAGAGTAGGGAGCAGGTTGAGGCGAGCCTCGAGAGGTGGAGGTACGCACTGGAGAGAAGGGGAATGATAGTCAGTGGGAGTAGGACGGAGAACATGTGCGTAAATGAGAGGGAGGGTGGTGGTATGGTGCGGTTGCAAGGAGTTGAGGTGGGGAAGGTGGATGGGTTTAAATACTTGGGATCAACTGTCCAAAGTAATGGAGAGTGTGGGAGAGAAGTGAAAAAGAGAGTGCAGGCAGGATGGAGTGGGTGGAGAAGAGTTGAAGGAGAGATTTGTGACAGAAGGGTAGCTGCAAGAGTTAAGGGGAAAGTATATAAGATGGTAGTGAGAGCAGCTATGTTGTATGGTTTGGAGGCGGTGGCACCAACAAAAAGACAGGAAGCAGAGCTGGAGGTGGCAGAGTTAAAGATGCTGCGATTCTCATTGGGAGTGACGAGGATGGACAGGTTAAGGAATGAGTATATTAAAGGGACAGCGCAGGTAGGACGGTTTGGAGACAAAGTGAGAGAGGCGAGATTGAGATGGTTTGGACCCTTCACAGGAGGGAAGCGGAGTATATTGGGAGAAGGATGCTGAGGATGGAGCCGCCAGGCAGGAGGAGAAGAGGAAGGCCAAAGAAGAGGTTCATGGATGGGGTGAGGGCGGACATGTGGGTGGTTGGAGTGTCAATGGAAGATGTGGAGGATAGAGCGAAATGGAGACGGTTGATCCGCTGTGGCGACCCCTAACGGGAGCAGCCAAAAGAAGAAGAAGAAGAAGAAGAAGAAGAAGAAGAAGAAGAAGAAGAAGAAGAAGAAGAAGAAGAGATAGAGATGGATAGCGAGATATAGAGATAGATAGCGGCATATAGATAAAGAGATAGATTTTGAGAGATAGAGAGAAAGAGATGGAGATAGAAATCACTCAGCACAGAAACTGTGATTCTTCTTAATAGCTGAAACTTTCATTCATGCTGAAGTATTGTTACCTACTGTGTGAAACCACTGGACCTAGAGAAGTCCCACGACTATCAGAGGAAATGAAAGGGGACAGCAAGGCCATTTCAAAACCACACAGTCCATCCAGCTGAGGTGGATTTCACATCCAAACGGGCTGATAGTTCAAAGGGAATATCAAAGCCATCATAAAACAATGCAGCTCATCCAGGGATGTATAGAAGGGGGGTAAGGCACATGGAGTCAGACAGTTTGTTGATAAATCAAGACCTTGAGATGGAGGAACAGCCCGACAAGTGTCATTTTCCTTCTTTTTGTATCATGGTCTATTGAATGGACATTGCTTTGTGCGGCAGCTATGCCATTTTGAAACCCATTCTCGGTGCAGAAAGAATTTTTATTAATTTATTCGGATGTAGCCTGTGGCTGCTTTGCTGCAACATTTTCTGGGGGCGCAGCTGTGCCACTGATGCAATGCCCCTTTTACAAGCATGCTGGCACGTACAGTAATTATTTAAACCGATTTCAAAAGGATGACAGGCTGAATCAACCCACCTGATGTTAATTCAACGTGTAGACAGGGGCTTGAACTCAAGACACTAAGATATTAAACCTGCCACCTCAACCGTTAAGCAAACACGAGGCTTGCAGAAAGCATGGTAATGACAGATGGAGTGCATTCAAATAATCTTTGAACGTTGGACAATCATCCAAGACAAACCAACATTTTCAATTTCTCAACATTAGGTATTCATAATAAATAAGAAAATACATAAATGTAC
>NC_140971.1:65818819-65835819 GCF_056783735.1 Eptatretus burgeri
TTTTGGGGAAGAAGAAGAAGAAGAAAGGCAAATGGGGAAATGATAGGGTGAAAAGAGCAGAATCGCAGCAAAGTATGTGTTGTCTTTTGACTAAATCTGTCAGCGAAGTGGAGTAAAAATGCCTAGTCTATACCGTACTGTTCTGTAAAAGTGAAAAAAAATCATTAATATATGCTTCAAAAAATAAAAAAATAAAAAAAAACATACTGAACCATATCCAACCAAATTTTGCATGCTGCCTCAGGGTACCTCCCTCAAGTATGGTTTCTATCAGGGTAGCATCTCTGGAGGAGGGCGTTCAGGGTAGGGGGGAAGATCCCAATTCTCTCCATGCAAATGTGTATCGTATAGCGCCACCCCGTGGTAGCCAGTATCTTCTTATATAAATAAAGTTTAATTAACTTACCAATATGCATGATGGTGATGTTGAAATCCTTGCGAGAATAATTTGAAATATTCAAAAACTTTCATTTCACTCAATTTAAACAGAAGTTCAAATCAAGGCATTTAACAATGAGCCTCACTGCAAAGTGGAAGTGATTTGTGCTCACACCATATATAAGCAACAAGGATGGTTGGTCAAGATTTGTTTATTTAAATGCAGCCTTTGGCTGCTTGGCTAAATCCGTTTTTCTGGGGGTACAGCTGTGCCGCTGATGCGTTACCCCTCTGTTACCCGCATGTTGGTACTCATTTTGCTGACCTCAGAAGGATGACAGGCTGTCATCCCTACCTGGTGTTACTTCAACAGCCTGACAGGATCTTGACCTCAACATCCAAGGATTTTAAGCCAGCCATCTTAACTGTAAAGCCAACACACCAGGCCTGTTGATAGTGATGTTAGCTGACTTCCAAACAGATGGAAGATGACCTCAGGAAAATGATAGGATGATTAGAGCAGAATGTTTGTGAAGTTCATGTTGTGTTTTGATTATATATGTATGTGTGTGTGTGTGTGTGTGTATATATATATATATATATATATATATATATATATATATATATATATATATATATATATATATATATATATATATATATATATATATATATATACATATATATACACATATACACATACACACTGGTAAATCAAGTCAAGGAAGAAGTGTCACTCTCTTTTCCCCTTTGTGCAATCCTCCTTGCCCTCCTCTTCCCTATGCAGTGTACGTGATGAGGGGGGGAGAGGAGATGGGGAAGGAAGGGGCAAAGATTTGAAATCTTTCAGTCACATTTTACATGACATGGAATTGTGCATTACAAACTGTATTTCACATGCGCGTGGACATTTTTTAACATATCATGTGAAGGAAATAATTTGTGGAGATTACTTCATTTCTGTATCTTATGAATTGCTAGTAACCATTGTGTAAAACTATGTGCAGCATCCAACTCAAAATGTCCAAACGTCATACATGTCTATGCCCGTGGGCACATATGTATGTATATATATATATATATATATATATATATATATATATATATATATATATATATATATATATATATACATATACATATACACACACACACACACACACACACACACACACACACACACACACACACACACACACACACACACACCGTTTTAAAGCCTTTTTCCCTGAACATGGGTCAGCTTTTTGTGGGTTCCAATCATGGTACCCTTTCTTGTGGCAATGTTTTTACGTACGGATGCCCTTCCTGACGCCAACCCTTGAGTCACCTTCGACAAGCAGTGATAATTACTCGTATACTGGTGCTCATTTCGCCGACCTCGGAAGGATGACAGGCTGAGTCAGCCCCCCTGATGTTAATTCAGTGGCCAGCGGGTGATGTGATGTTAATTCAGTGATATATATACATATACATATATATACATATACATATACACATATATACATATATAGTGAGTCAAAAGTCGCGCACAATTTCTGTTTTTTCGGCTGTCAGATTCTTTCTGGGAAGTCATGTGATTAATAATTGTCTTGCAGATTATTAATTTTCGTAATTTATTTATTTTTGATTTTGTTTTTCAGGTTATTGCTGCGAGTTTGGAAAGTTACTGAATTTGCACCAAATTGAACCAATAACCAAATTGAACCTTTCAATGAATCAATGCATTGCAGCCGTGAAACATTACTACAAATGTAATGAACAACCAAAGATGGCGGCACGCCGTTTGGCACAGGAATTCGATATTAACCCACCTCAGGGAAGAAACATACGATTGATTGTCGAGAAATTTGAAGCAACAGGGTCGGTAGCCACTGCAAAGAAGTCCGGTCGTCGAAAACGGCAACGAATGTAGCTAAGGCTGAAGAAGCCATCAGAAGGCTGGAACAAAGTCCGCAAAAGTCAACATGCTCTTTATCTGCAGAGTTGGAAGTGAGCCAATCAAGTGTTATCCGTATCCTTCACCCGAAAAATGGAAATCTTACATTCTACGCTTACTGAATGCCCATCATGATGGAGATGACGGCCGCCGTCTTCAATTTTGCGAAGAGTTCTTAACTAAACTTCGCGAAGAGGACACAATGCGAGACAACATCTGGTGGTCAGATGAGGCATGTTTTAAGCTTAATGGCACAATTAACATACACAATTGTGTCAACTGGGCTGTGAATAACCCAAGCGTGACAGTTGAGAAGGAGGTAAATTTACCTGCAGTGACAGTTTGGGCAGCCATATCTCCATTAGGGATAATTGGACCCTTTTTCTTTGAGGGATCTGTCACTGCAGAAATTTACCTGGATATGCTGCAAACCTTCTTTTGGCCCAGGGTACAAGATCAGGACTGTTATTTCCAGCATGATGGAGCTCCACCTCATTATGGACGTTATGTTCGTCAGTGGCTTGATGAAAACTTTCCCAGAAAGTGGATCGGCCAATGCAGTCCGATCGAATGACCAGCACGCTCCCCAGACCTTACATCTCCAGATTTATTTATTTGAGGTTCATGAAAGACCTTGTTTATCGTGAAAAGCCACGTACCATTCAGGAATTGAAGGCTCAAATCACTGCAAAGTTTGAGGAATTGATATCGAACTCTGCAGACGTGTGTACCGCTCTGTGCCTGCTCGGCTGCAATTGTGCATCGATCACGAGGGAGGGCACTTTGAAAATTGCAAGCAAAACAGCTTGCTACAGTTCCGTTATAATTTTTTCTTGAATAAATGGATAGATAAACATGTCATTCATTTATTTATACTTTCTTGTACACTGTAATACAAATGGCAAACAAACAATCAACTGACAGAAATCGGGCGCAACTTCTGACTCACCCTGTATATATATGTATATATATATATATATATATATATATATATATATATATATATATATATATATATATATATATATATATATATATATATATATATATATATATATATATATATATATATATAGATATATATATATATATATATATATATATATATATATATATATATATATATATATATATATATATATATATATATATGCATATACATATACATATGTATATATATATATATATATATATATATATATATATATATATATATATATATATATATATATATATATATATATATATATATATATAACCGGGCGTAGTGGCGTGCGCCTGTAATCCGGCTACTTGGAGGCTTGGGTTGGAGGATCGCTTGAGGACGGGTGCTCTGCGCTGGGCTGCGCTATGAGAGGGTGTAGGGCATCCCGGAATCATGGCAAAACCCAATCCTTAACCCTGTGTCGTAAGAGGCGACCAGGGTTGCGTCAGGAAGGGCATCCGGCGTAAAACCTGTGCCAAATCAGTATGCGGATCATAAAGGAGGATCCGCTATGGCGACCGCTTACGGGAGCAGCCGAAAGAAGAACAACAACATATATATATATATATATATATATATACATATATATATATATATATATATATATATATATATATATATATATATATATATATATATATATATATTAGATTCTCCTGATTCGAATGCATGAATATTTTCCTGCCTGCAGAAGCTGTCAGTCAACGACAGACCGCCGATGAGTGAGGAAGTGTAAGTGAGCGCCATCGGATTTTCATTTTTGACAAAATGACGGAAAAACTTGAACATCGCTACTGCATCAAATTTTGTGTAAAGCTTGGCGATTCCCAAGTGGAAATGATCCGCAAGACTCTTCAGGCCTTCGGGAACGAAACAATGGGCACCACACAGACAAAAGAGTGGTACAACCGCTTCAAAGATGGTTGCACATCAGCGGAAAGGGAAGCACGTTCTGGTAGGCGCTCAACATCCCGAAATGAGACTGTCATTGACCAAGTGTGGACCCTGCTGATGCAGGATCGTCGAATCACGATCAGAGAACTTGAAGACGAGGCCGGCGTCAGCATTGGATCCGTTCATTCCATTGTCACTCAGGATTTGGGCTTAAAGAGAATCTCAGCGAAGTTCATGCCAAAGCTGCTAACGATCGAGCAGAAGTAACTGCTTTTGGAGAACGCACAGGACATGCTGGAGAATGTGAACAGCGATCCCAACTTCTTCAACACAGTGATCACTGGCGATGATACCACAGTGATCCGTCATTTTGTCAAAAACGAAAATCCGACGGCGCTCATTTACACTTCCTTACTCATAGGCGGTCTGTCGGCGACTGACAGCTTCTGCAGGTGGGAAAATATTCACGCATACAAATTAGGATCGCCTACATACATGCACCAAACCACGCCTCCCTAGCTTCATTTGTTTACGCATGTAAAATTAAGGTTGGATACTTTTTGAAAACACCTCGTGTGTATATATATATATATATATATATATATATATATATATATATATATATATATATATATATATATATATATATATATATATGTATATATATATATATATATATATATATATATATATGTATATATATATATATATATATATATATATATATATATATATATATATATATATATATATATATATATATATATATATATATATATATATATATATATATATATATATATATATATATATATATATATATATATATATATATATATATATATATATATATATATATATATATATATATATATATATATATATATATATATTACTATACACATACACACATACATATTTATATATATATACATATATGTATACACACACATATATACATATATATATATACATATATATATATATATATATATATATATATATATATATATATATATATATATATATATATATATATATATATACACACATATATATCTTCTTCTTCTTCTTTCAGCTGCTCCCTTTCGGGGTCGCCACAGCGGATCATCCGTATGATCCGCATTGTGATTTGGCACATGTTTTACGCCGGATGCCCTTCCTGACGCAACCCTGGTCGCCTCTTACGACACAGGGATCTGTTACACCTATTTTAACCGGGGTATACACCGGCCCAGTCCACTGGTACTCATTTCGCCGACCTCGGAAGGATGACAGGCTGAGTCAACCCCCTAGTGTATTAATACAGTGACCCAACGGGGCTTGAACTCAGAACCTTTTGGATCCCAAGCCGGCTGCCCTAACCACTGCGCCAACACCAGGCTCATATATATATATATATATATATATATATATATATATATATATATATATATATATATATATATATATATATATATATATATATATATATATATATATATATATATATATATATATATATATATATATATATATATATATATATATATATATATATATATATATATATATATATATATATATATATATATATATATATATATATATATATATATATATATATATATATATATACACACATACATATTTATATATACACACATACATATTTATATATACACACATACATATTTATATATACATATATGTATATACACACATATATACATATATGTACTGAATTGTCCTCTGCAGAGTGTGTGTGTGTCACACTCATTTTTGTAATACAATTCCATAACCCTGGGCAAATTGCTCAGAAATTTGCGAGACCACATCTTGCTATAATTCACCATCTGTCCGTCTGTCTGTTCCCAGGTGGCGCAAAAACGGCTGAACCGATCGCAACCATTTTTTAGGTGTGTAATCCTGGGACCCCTTGGAGTAAAATATGCATAAATATAATAGCATAACCCCCATGACGGCTCCCGTAGGGAGCGGGTGCTTCTCGTTATTGTGATACACAGTCAACGTCACAATAAAAAAACTGCAATTATTCGAGAAATTTATGTTAAAACAATAAATAACGATGCTCTGGGTGATCAAGCATTTCACATCGGGTACCCCCCTCGGCGGGATGATGGGCATATCTCTGCTTATGCCGAGGCCTTTCTGTATCACCGACAAAGATGAATTTTTATCAGGAATTGAACCAATTAATTTATGTTCTCCCTTAACCCTAGTCGTTCCCAGCATCCCTTGTTTGTTCATCCCCATCTACTTTCTAACTCTGCCCTGATGTTGGTGTTTTCCCCCTTTCTCCTGCTTATCCATTTGGTGTGTTGTGTTCGGATCTTCTTCTGTGTCATCGCTCTTCCACGAGATTAGAATATGCATAAAAAAGAAAAAATACATATATATTGCATTTCGGCATTTATATTCCGTATGGAGAATAGAAATTAATATGAAGTGTCCAACCAGGGGACTATACTGATTGTAAGAAGTCATCGTACGATCCTTTACGACCTCAAATAAGGAAATTATTCGGCCATTTGGCCCATCATTGTCGATGTGCCCTCCCGGATTCATATTTTTTGCTCCAGCTTTAAACATAAATCTTCTTAATGGTTTATTAAAGTCTAAATAACCCGATCCCCTGATCAGGTGACCCAACGTGTGTGTGTGTGTGTGTGTGTGTGTGTGTGTGTGTGTGTGTGTGTGTGTGTGTGTGTGTGTGTGTGTGTGTGCGTGCGTGCGTGCGTGCGTGCGTGCGCTCCAACCAACGCTGTTTGACTGGGTGAGTATTATTTTGAAGTTTAAGGGTTATTCCTTATAACTAGTAACAATGCCCTGATTTGCTCGTGCAGGGGTTAAAATCCGAGCTTTATACATCGATAAATGAACCGACAACACACTTTAATTTGCGGAGACGATGACGGCAGTGCACGTGTTCATGGAACAGTTTTATTAACTCCGCCACTGAAGGTGGAACGAGGTTGTGTTTTCACTCCTGTCTACCTGTCTGTCTGTCTGTCTGTGAACAGGATATCTCAAAATGTTGTAGAAGGATTGACACGAAATTTGGTGGAGATGTTGGGTGTGTGACAAGGACGAAATGATTAGATTTTGGTGAATATCTGAATCTGGATACTTGAATTTTTAAAAGTGATTCTTCACCATTGAGAGAAATTTGGTTAAAACCGACAGACACACACACACACACACACACACACACACACACACACACACACACACACACACACACACACACACACACACACACACACACACACCACACGATGCATTCAAAACTGATCGGATCCAGACAAAACTTGGTGGATAGGTTGGGTGTGAGACAAGGACGAATCGATTCGATTTTGGTGAAGAACCGAATCTAGATCCGGATGAGAATTTTAAAATTTTTAAGTGATCACCATTGAGAGATGGGACCAAAAACGATATACAGCATATAGCATTGTATTTGAAAAAAAAATTGTGCACGAATCATGACAAATCTAACTGGATGAGTTGGTTCGGTGACAAGTACAAGGCGATTCGATTTTGCTTCAGGTCCGAATCCAGATCAGTCCTATCAGTTGGATACAAAACGTAAACTGCATGTTCAGCCTTGAGGAGGTAAGCACTCTACCGAGTGTCGTTGAAGTTTGAAGTGTGCGTTCACGTGTGTATTTCCCCACAAATTGAACTCGTTTGGAAATCCTGCGAAGAGCCTACCGGACCAACTCAAGTGCCTGCCAGGAGCGCTTACTGCAAGGAAGGTCACTCGGAGTGTGGGGGTGTCGAGGAGAGGTCATTGGCGGTGTGTGGTTACTGAGGAAGAGCAAATGATGAAGGGAGTTGTTGGGTCATAAAGTCCCCGTAGAGCGTGAGTGGTTGTTAAGAAGGCATTGAGTGCGTTTTCCTGGTGGAGCAGTTACCTCATGGGTGTCCGGGCCATATCTTCTCATCGAGGAAAGGTCACTGACAAAAGGTCCATACTATCAGGGAGACGGTCCTCGTGAAAAAAAGTTTCTCGGAAATTGAACAGATATGGCATCGAGGGATGATCCTTGGGGAGTGATCACCGAGCAAATGGTCACTCGGCGGACAGACATTCGGTTGCCAGAGAATGGGTAACTCAGACAGGACAAGAGTCACTGGGAAGAGATACTCGTGCGCTAAATGGCCCGAATGAGTTTACAGTTGAGGATGCAGTTACTCAGGGAACAATAGTCATGGAAAAGTAGTCATCAGGAAACGGTCAATATTGGATGAATTACATGTGGGACTGATCCTAATTGGAGGGACCAACTCATGAATAATGAGCAAGTGAGCATGAGGCATTGTTAGGTTGAAAGGTGCTTTCACTGGGGGGACGGTCATTGAGAGTGCGGTCAATACATGGGCAAGCGTTCATCAAGGAGAGACCATCACTGATAAAATTCACCGTAAAGTGATCACTTGTCATATAAGCGAACGGTCACGACGCCGCTCACGCCTGGTGCTCCGTCGACACCATCGAAAGAGGGAGCTCGCTTCGAGACAGACACGGTTTCATTGTCATTTCCCGGGTTAAATTTACAGAAGGAGACAAAAGGTTAGACACACGCGACGTTGGATGTACAGCGGACATCACCTTACCGCTGAGCAGGAGTCGTGCGGCATGCTCCAGGGAGGGCTGCATCTTCTCCTCGTCAGCAGCACGCGGCCCGGAGCCCGCAGGGAGCCGCGCCTCGCCGTTCATCGCCCGCGGGTGCCCCAGAGGCGCTGCTGGGATTCCTCGAGGGCGTTGGGAACGAGAGACAGAGGGACAGAGAATAAGACGTCCTGCGCGGCGCTAATTCATACCTTCTCCCGCACACTGCGCTGCTTCCACGAATTTCCCGCCAATTATTTATCCACACAATATGTCTATTTCCCTCTGGGCTGCAGCCGCGCTTTTTCAACTCTGATGCTCGCCTGGAGCTCCTGGCGGGCGGTTCTGAGGATCTTGAGGATGAGAGGAAGAGCTTTGAAGGCAAGAGGTGCGGGAATGGGTGAATATTATAGGGGATGGAGCGGAACGCTTGATCGGTACTATGGTCAGGTAGAGGATGGGGGTGGGTGGAGTGGAATAAGAGGAGGAGATATAAAAGCGAGGAAGAGGTGGTGGGGAGCGGGCAGAGGGGTGAAGGAACATATTTGGGGGATTTCCACGAAATGCAGAGAATTAGTCCAGGAGACAGATGAGGAAGAGAAACCAATTTTAGAAAAAAACATGAGTGAAGAGGAAAAATAAATAAATAAGAAATTGGGTCGACGCTACCTGGGAAAGAATAATTTGCATTTTGAGGTCGTATATAATTATATGATATTGACATCCCATATAATGCAGCCTCCGAACTATAATATGGGAAGAAGCCACGTATAGAAAAAAAAGAACAATCCATGTGTCGAGAGAGGAAAAGCCACATGGATAGAGGAGAAGTCACGTGTAGACAAGCAAGAGTCAGGTGTAGAGAAATAAATAAGCCACGTGTCGAGAGACAAGGAGAGCCAGGCAGGTGTATACAAAGGAAGAAGCCACATGTTGAGAGAGAAGGAGAGCCAGGTGTATACAAAGGAAGAAGCCACGTGTTGAGAGAGGAGAGCCAGGTGTATACAAAGGAAGAAGCCACGTGTTGAGAGACAAGGAGAGCCAGGTGTATACAAAGGAAGAAGCCACGTGTTGAGAGAGAATGAAAGCCAGGTGTATACAAAGGAAGAAGCCACATGTTGAGAGACAAGGAGAGCCAGGTATATAGAAAGGAAGAAGCCACGTGTTGAGAGATAAGGAGAGCCAGGTGTATACAAAGGAATAAGCCACATGTTGAGAGACAAGGAGAGCCAGGTGTATACAAAGGAATAAGCCACATGTTGAGAGACAAGGAGAGCCAGGTGGATACAAAGGAAGAAGCCACATGTTGAGAGATAAGGAGAGCCAGGTGTATACAAAGGAAGAAGCCACATGTTGAGAGACAAGGAGAGCCAGGTGTATACAAAGGAAGAAGCCACGTGTTGAGAGACAAGGAGAGCCAGGTGTATACAAAGGAATAAGCCACATGTTGAGAGACAAGGAGAGCCAGGTGGATACAAAGGAAGAAGCCACGTGTTGAGAGACAAGGAGAGCCAGGTGTATACAAAGGAAGAAGCCACATGTTGAGAGAGAAGGAGAGCCAGGTGTATACAAAGGAAGAAGCCACATGTTGAGAGAGAAGGAGAGCCAGGTGTATACAAAGGAAGAAGCCACATGTTGAGAGATAAGGAGAGCCAGGTGTATACAAAGGAAGAAGCCACATGTTGAGAGACAAGGAGAGCCAGGTATATAGAAAGGAAGAAGCCACATGTTGAGAGATAAGGAGAGCCAGGTGTATACAAAGGAAGAAGCCACATGTTGAGAGAGAAGGAGAGCCAGGTGTATACAAAGGAAGAAGCCACGTGTTGAGAGACAAGGAGAGCCAGGTGTATACAAAGGAATAAGCCACATGTTGAGAGACAAGGAGGGCTGGTGTATACAAAGGAAGAAGCCACGTGTTGAGAGACAAGGAGAGCCAGGTGTATACAAAGGAAGAAGCCACATGTTGAGAGAGAAGGAGAGCCAGGTGTATACAAAGGAAGAAGCCACGTGTTGAGAGATAAGGAGAGCCAGGTGTATACAAAGGAATAAGCCACGTGTTGAGAGACAAGGAGAGCCAGGTGTATACAAAGGAAGAAGCCACATGTTGAGAGAGAAGGAGAGCCAGGTGTATACAAAGGAAGAAGCCACGTGTTGAGAGATAAGGAGAGCCAGGTGTATACAAAGGAATAAGCCACATGTTGAGATATAAGGAGAGCCAGGTGTATACAAAGGAATAAGCCACATGTTGAGAGACAAGGAGAGCCAGGTGTATACAAAGGAAGAAGCCACGTGTTGAGAGATAAGGAGAGCCAGGTGTATACAAAGGAAGAAGCCACATGTTGAGAGATAAGGAGAGCCAGGTGTATACAAAGGAATAAGCCACATGTTGAGAGATAAGGAGAGCCAGGTGTATACAAAGGAAGAAGCCACGTGTTGAGAGGCAAGGAGAGCCAGGTGTATACAAAGGAATAAGCCACATGTTGAGAGATAAGGAGAGCCAGGTGTATACAAAGGAAGAAGCCACGTGTTGAGAGATAAGGAGAGCCAGGTGTATACAAAGGAAGAAGCCACATGTTGAGAGACTAGGAGAGCCAGGTATATAGAAAGGAAGAAGCCACATGTTGAGAGATAAGGAGAGCCAGGTGTATACAAAGGAAGAAGCCACATGTTGAGAGAGAAGGAGAGCCAGGTGTATACAAAGGAAGAAGCCACATGTTGAGAGACAAGGAGAGTCAGGTGTATGCAAAGGAATAAGCCACATGTTGAGAGACAAGGAGAGTCAGGTGTATACAAAGGAAGAAGCCACGTGTTGAGAGACAAGGAGAGCCAGGTGTATACAAAGGAATAAGCCACATGTTGAGAGACAAGGAGAGCCAGGTGTATACAAAGGAAGAAGCCACGTGTTGAGAGACAAGGAGAGTCAGGTGTATACAAAGGAAGAAGCCACATGTTGAGAGATAAGGAGAGCCAGGTGTATACAAAGGAAGAAGCCACATGTTGAGAGAGAAGGAGAGCCAGGTGTATACAAAGGAAGAAGCCACGTGTTGAGAGAGAAGGAGAGCCAGGTGTATACAAAGGAAGAAGCCACATGTTGAGAGAGAAGGAGAGCCAGGTGTATACAAAGGAAGAAGCCACATGTTGAGAGAGAAGGAGAGCCAGGTGTATACAAAGGAAGAAGCCACGTGTTGAGAGACAAGGAGAGCCAGGTGTATACAAAGGAAGAAGCCACATGTTGAGAGAGAAGGAGAGCCAGGTGTATACAAAGGAAGAAGCCACGTGTTGAGAGATAAGGAGAGCCAGGTGTATACAAAGGAAGAAGCCACGTGTTGAGAGAGAAGGAGAGCCAGGTGTACACAAAGGAATAAGCCACATGTTGAGAGAGAAGGAGAGCCAGGTGTATACAAAGGAAGAAGCCACGTGTTGAGAGACAAGGAGAGCCAGGTGTATACAAAGGAAGAAGCCACGTGTTGAGAGATAAGGAGAGCCAGGTGTATACAAAGGAAGAAGCCACGTGTTGAGAGAGAAGGAGAGCCAGGTGTACATAAAGGAATAAGCCACATGTTGAGAGAGAAGGAGAGCCAGGTGTATACAAAGGAAGAAGCCACGTGTTGAGAGACAAGGAGAGCCAGGTGTATACAAAGGAAGAAGCCACGTGTTGAGAGAGAAGGAGAGCCAGGTGTATACAAAGGAAGAAGCCACATGTTGAGAGAGAAGGAGAGCCAGGTGTATACAAAGGAAGAAGCCACATGTTGAGAGAGAAGGAGAGCCAGGTGTATACAAAGGAAGAAGCCACGTGTTGAGAGAGAAGGAGAGCCAGGTGTATACAAAGGAAGAAGCCACATGTTGAGAGAGAAGGAGAGCCAGGTGTATACAAAGGAAGAAGCCACATGTTGAGAGAGAAGGAGAGCCAGGTGTATACAAAGGAAGAAGCCACATGTTGAGAGATAAGGAGAGCCAGGTGTATACAAAGGAATAAGCCACATGTTGAGAGAGAAGGAGAGCCAGGTGTATACAAAGGAAGAAGCCACGTGTTGAGAGATAAGGAGAGCGAGGTGTATACAAAGGAAGAAGCCACGTGTTGAGAGATAAGGAGAGCCAGGTGTATACAAAGGAAGAAGCCACGTGTTGAGAGATAAGGAGAGCCAGGTGTATACAAAGGAAGAAGCCACGTGTTGAGAGAGAAGGAGAGCCAGGTGTATACAAAGGAATAAGCCACATGTTGAGAGATAAGGAGAGCCAGGTGTATACAAAGGAAGAAGCCACAAGTTGAGAGATAAGGAGAGCCAGGTGTATACAAAGGAATAAGCCACATGTTGAGAGATAAGGAGAGCCAGGTGTATACAAAGGAATAAGCCACATGTTGAGAGACAAGGAGAGCCAGGTGTATACAAAGGAATAAGCCACATGTTGAGAGATAAGGAGCGCCAGGTGTATACAAAGGAATAAGCCACATGTTGAGAGATAAGGAGAGCCAGGTGTATACAAAGGAATAAGCCACATGTTGAGAGATAAGGAGAGCCAGGTGTATACAAAGGAATAAGCCACATGTTGAGAGATAAGGAGAGCCAGGTGTATACAAAGGAATAAGCCACATGTTGAGAGATAAGGAGAGCCAGGTGTATACAAAGGAATAAGCCACATGTTGAGAGATAAGGAGAGCCAGGTGTATACAAAGGAATAAGCCACATGTTGAGAGAGAAGGAGAGCCGGGTGTATACAAAGGAATAAGCCACATGTTGAGAGATAAGGAGAGCCAGGTGTATACAAAGGAATAAGCCACATGTTGAGAGATAAGGAGAGCCAGGTGTATACAAAGGAAGAAGCCACGTGTTGAGAGACAAGGAGAGCCAGGTGTATACAAAGGAAGAAGCCACATGTTGAGAGAGAATGAGAGCCAGGTGTATACAAAGGAAGAAGCCACATGTTGAGAGACAAGGAGAGCCAGGTGTATACAAAGGAAGAAGCCACGTGTTGAGAGATAAGGAGAGCCAGGTGTATACAAAGGAAGAAGCCACATGTTGAGAGAGAATGAGAGCCAGGTGTATACAAAGGAAGAAGCCACGTGTTGAGAGATAAGGAGAGCCAGGTGTATACAAAGGAAGAAGCCACGTGTTGAGAGATAAGGAGAGCCAGGTGTATACAAAGGAAGAAGCCACATGTTGAGAGATAAGGAGAGCCAGGTGTATACAAAGGAAGAAGCCACATGTTGAGAGAGAAGGAGAGCCAGGTGTATACAAAGGAATAAGCCACATGTTGAGAGAGAAGGAGAGCCGGGTGTATACAAAGGAATAAGCCACATGTTGAGAGATAAGGAGAGCCAGGTGTATACAAAGGAATAAGCCACATGTTGAGAGATAAGGAGAGCCAGGTGTATACAAAGGAAGAAGCCACGTGTTGAGAGACAAGGAGAGCCAGGTGTATACAAAGGAAGAAGCCACATGTTGAGAGAGAATGAGAGCCAGGTGTATACAAAGGAAGAAGCCACATGTTGAGAGACAAGGAGAGCCAGGTGTATACAATGGAAGAAGCCACATGTTGAGAGAGAATGAGAGCCAGGTGTATACAAAGGAAGAAGCCACGTGTTGAGAGATAAGGAGAGCCAGGTGTATACAAAGGAAGAAGCCACATGTTGAGAGATAAGGAGAGCCAGGTGTATACAAAGGAAGAAGCCACATGTTGAGAGAGAAGGAGAGCCAGGTGTATACAAAGGAATAAGCCACGTGTTGAGAGAGTAACAGGACATGTGTAGAGAAAGAAGAGCCAGATGTAGACAGTGAAGAACCAGGTGGGGGGGGGGGAGAGAGAGAGAGAGGAATAGGATAAGGTAATAAAGGAAGAGTTTAAAGGCTATCAAAGGCACATTACAGGGTTGAGTTTGAGAGATGAATGATAATATCGATGGAAGAAAACAAACAGAAGTGAAAGACGTTCATCTGGAGATGACTGGATAGGGAACGGAGAGTGGTTCTTTCGGACTGCCTGTGCAAGAAAAGGAGGAATAGGATGATCGTAGAGGGATGTATCCAAGAGACGGTGAGGAAGGTTTAAAAAAAAAAACCCCAAAAAACAATGAGGGTCGGTGAGCGGGGTGAGGGGGTGGTGGGGAGTATTGGGATTTGGGTGTGAGATGCGCTGAGATCTTGGAAGCAACAATGGAAGAGAGTAAACGGTAAAGTTTTTTTTTTACAATTGATCTTCGCGCTAGGGTCGTGCTTCCCATTATGAAGGCTCGGTGCCTTCATGGTCATCAGCAAATGCCAATTGGAATGCAAATGGCTCTTATGTATGAAAGGGTACAGAACCCCAGGAGAGCTGGTCTCTGTTTATATGTCTGAACAAGGAAGGTCCTTTTAGCGTGCCTCCATAAACCAAGGTCCTTACCTTTGGTCAAGTGTATCGCACCTAGCAAAGAGGTCGCCAGTCGGTCGGTGCATTTGTATGCAAATGCTATTTACAAAGAGCGGAGATTGTATATTAAATCTGTAACGAGAGTGCAGCAGACCAATTAACCTCGAATAAGCAATGAACAGGTCATTTCAAACCTTTAAGACAGAAGGGTTCAGTGTATATGCCTAGTGATGGCTTAATGGTTATGGTGGTGGGCTTGGGATCTTGGTATCCTCGGATCCTGAGATCAAATCCCATTTGGCTGTTGAATTAACACCAGGTAGGGTTGACTCTGCCTGTCATCCTTCTGAGGTCTGCAAAATGAGTGCCAGCTATCTGGTATCCTGTGTTGGAGTGGTGACCTGTCTAGGATTGTGCCCAATAGCCAAGGAGACTGCTTCGGCAGCACCAACGCTCTGCACAGAGTATAGTCCAAATGGATGGATGGTTTAGTGCCAAGATGACGCCTCCTACTGGATGGCTCTAATGATGCGCCTTTGGCACATGCAAACTTCTGATCAGCTCGTGGTCCGGTTATGCACATGGTCTACCAATGCTCGTGCTTGTAATGTGCTCTCGCGTGTTCTTGTGGTCCGCTCATACTGGTGGTCCCTTCGAGGTCGTGGTTCACTCGTGTTCATGTTTTGTTCGTGCTATGCTCGTTTTCGGGATCTACTCCTGCTTGACGTGCTTACTCTTGTTTTGCTTGTGGTCCGCTCATGCAAATCATGCTGAAGATCTGCTCATTATATCATGCTCGTGATCCATTTGCGGTAAGCTCACACCCAAACTTGTGGTATGCTCATTGTTAACTCATGCTCTTATCCATGCTCATTGTCCACTTGTGTCCATAATGCCAATGCTCACGGTCTTAACATGCTCGTGGTTCACTTGTGCTCATGACCCATTCATGCACTTGCTCGCTTCATTTCCACGGGACATTTATGAAAGATCATGAATCAAAACATTTTGAAGCATATATTATATTTTCCAGAAACAGAAAAACGAACAGGTGTATGAGATATTCATGAGAACTGTATTGAAAAGAAATGCCTCCATCTATCAACCAGAGTCTTCTAATATATGGTATACAGAGAGGTCGATCTAAAAACGTTACATTTACAGCTCGTCATCTCTATAAATTTATTGTCATCGATTAAAAAAGCTCCTAAATTAGAGCTGGAATCTTGACGACCTTAAGTACAGGAGTTGGGCGCATAATGCAATGTAATCGAAAGGTGAACCTACACGGTTGATCGTCGATTGTTATGCAGTACGATTTATGAGAATTTGAATTAAATAACTCAGGCTGTTCTTTTTATAAAGATAAAGTACAGGGTGATGGGGTATCACTCGCAAATTCATAGAAAGTACAGGGTGATGGGGTATCACTCGAAAACTCCATCTTTCATCCAGCCGACATCATCTACGCCTGTCCACGTGGTCCCCCTACCCTATCTGCTGTTAACTTTTATTACCCCATGCGTGTGAAGCGAGTAGTGAGGTTAAGCAATTAGTTCATGTGCGTCCATCTGTATGTCTTATCAGTTCATGATCGACAGTTTATGATCGAGGAACAACTTATGAAACTTCAATGTTACATTTGGAACAGGAATACGAGAGGTGAGGTGAGGGAGCATGTGCCAGAGCAACGTATTGCTGCTTTCACTTTCCACTGGTACTCCAGGGGCCTCCGTCTGGCCATCCCCCAGGCAGATTCCTGCCCCATCCCCATCTCCTCGAGATGCTGATCAACCTGCTGCAACCATGAGGCACATGGTCGGCCCGTTGGCCTCCTCCAC
>NC_140971.1:65836319-65886319 GCF_056783735.1 Eptatretus burgeri
AATTGGACGTAAAAGGGTACACGCATCGGGATGTAAGGGTACTGGTGCTTCCTGATTTATGCGCAGATGTAATTCTGGGTCATAATGTCCTCAAGCAGCACACGAGCGTCGAAATACCCTTTGGAGGAAGCAAACCTCGTCTAATTTTAAATGCTTTGACCACCGCAGAGGTAACGTCCCCCCAGCTGTTTGCTAACTTGTCGCCGGTCTGTAAACCGATAGCGATCAAATCGCGGCGATATACCACTGCTGATATGAACTTCATCACTTCAGAGACCAAGCGATTACTGGAAGAAGGAATTATAGAACCGAGCGATTCGCCATGGCGCGCACAGGTGTTGGTCACCGCCAATCAGAATCATAAGAAACGAATGGTTGTCGATTATTCCCAAACGGTCAATCGTTTCACCCAACTCGATGCCTACCCTTTGCCGCGCATAGACGAGATGGTCGAACGCGTGGCCAATTATAAGATATTCAGCACCATCGATTTGCGAAGCGCCTATCATCAAATTCCCATCCGAGAGGAAGACAAACCTTACACCGCATTCCAGGCAGGTAGACGCCTCTACCAATTCAGGAGGATTCCGTTCGGTGTCACGAATGGAGTAGCTTGCTTCCAACGAGTTATGGACGACATCATCTCAGATGAAAACCTCAAAGACACTTTTGTTTACGTGGACAATGTCACAGTGTGCGGTAGGGATCAGGGGGAACATGATATGAATCTGGACAGATTCTTGAGCATTGCTAGAAAATATAATCTGACCCTCAACTACGAGAAATGCGTATTCTCGGCAAGGTCAATTGACCTTCTCGGCTACACAATAGCCGACGGCACGATTAAGCCTGATCCTGAACGATTGCGCCCACTTCGTGAGCTACCCCCACCTCAGGACCTGCAGACAATGCGCCGGGTGATCGGCATGTTCGCTTACTATGCAAGATGGATTTCCCAATACTCCGAGAAAATACATCCCCTAGTGCATTGCAAAAACTTCCCACCAGATGCCGCTGTTGTAAAAGCTTTCCACAGCCTCATAGATGATATCAGTAATTCCGTGGTATTATCGATCGATAGCTCGGTGCCCTTCGTGGTGGAAACAGATGCTTCAGATCACGCGATAGCTGCGACGCTTAATCAGTCTGGGCGACCCATCGCGTTCTTCTCGAGAACTCTCTCTGTAAGCGAGCAGAGACACTCAGCAATAGAGAAGGAAGCGTACGCTATTGTCGAAGCCCTACGTAAATGGAGACACTATTTACTGGGAAACCATTTCACGCTCGTCACGGACCAACGATCCGTGGCATTCATGTTTGATGGGAAAAATAACGGGAAAATTAAGAATGAAAAAATTATGAGATGGCGGATAGACCTAGCCTGCTATAGTTACGACATTGTTTACCGGCCCGGGAGGGAAAACCCTACTGCAGACACCTTCTCTCGGGTCAACTGTTCGGCGACAATCAGTCGGGCTTTGCAAGACCTCCATGTGTCTCTGTGCCACCCGGGGGTAACCAGAATGGCACATTTCGTGCGCAGACAAAACCTTCCCTATTCTATCGAAGATATTAAACAAATGTCGGTTCGCACTGTGTCGGTTCGCCATTTGGCTCCCTCAGGTACTCCTCCCGCAGGTACACCACCATCTGGCACTCCTCCCTCTGACATCCCCTCCCCAGGTGTTCCCCCCCCCAGGAACTCCACCCGAGAACGGTGGCGGCGGAGCTGCCGCGTTCCACCCGAGAGCGATCGGGGAGTCATCCCCGGCACGAGTCGAGGCTCACCAAGAGGATCGGAAGCCTCCCTCAAGTGAAACCGCCATTTACTCCCGGAGAGGTCGACGTATAATACCCCCTCGCTGACTCAATCTGTAAAGGGGATTATCGGCATCCTCGATGCTCATGCTCCTATATGCTCGTTACATAATATATCGATGCTCATTACCATGCTCCTACAACTCAAAATAATCCTCACTGCCTGGCATGTATGCTTCTGTAGTTTAGATAGTTCGCGTTGCTTGAAATGTATACTCCTGTAGCGCTGAAGTAATCATGGTGCGTTAGTTGGGCCTCTAGTTACATTTTAAAGACGGGGAAAATGTGGTGAATTGAAGGACGTGACGTGTGATCACATGTCGCACGGCTCGAGCACGGAATAGATAAAGCTAAGATTCCGCTCGGTCGAGGGGATTGTCCCAGGGGCATTGTCGTTTACATTGGCGGCTCACTTGGTGCTCGTTCAATGGTGAGAATTGAGAGTATATCGGACTCCGTGCTTATACTGATTTATTTTGCGGTGATTAGTTGCACGTGTATACATTACTGCTTATGTACTCCTTGCTGCACCTGTATTCCCTGATGTGCCCGTAGAAGCGGCTTCAATCAAATGGAATAAAGCCTACACTGAAGGTTCTTCTCTCGCTTTCATTTCAGAGATAATAAAAAGAAAAATAAAAGAGTGCTTTTAACACCGACCGACAGCGAACCGAAAGCTCAACTGATGTCTCCCTGTCTCCCACTGACGTCTTCTTCTCTCCCACCGGATGTAACAACTTCCTTCCTCTTGATGGACCCCTAAATATTTTGGGAACTGTGGCAAATTTGGCCAGGAGTATTTTCTAGTCAGGTAGAACAAAATAATCAATATGCCTCAATAATATTCAAATTTTGAATTTTTCCCTTATGATTTTGGACCACCCTAATACATATATATATAATATTATATATACACCTCTATGTTCTCTGTATGTGTATGTATGTATGTATGTATATATATATATATATATATATATATATATATACACAGTCAACCCCCTCTTTATCGCGGTTCACCTATCGCTCCCCCGGTTCATCGCTGGTTTTCCCTTGGAACGCAACTAATTTTTTCTGCGGATTCCCCTGGTACATCATGGTAATAATACATAAAATATAAATTATTTAAGCATTAAATTATAACACGTGGTGTTCGACCAGTCACACAACGCACGAGACAAAGTTTCGCTTGTGAACTTCGAATATTTTATGTTATGACTCTTCACCCGGCCGAGTAATGACAGAGTCGAATGAGGGTTCTCGAATGATACGATTTATTTCAGAAGATGGCACTACGCATGCGGAATGCAGCCCAAAGGCCCTTCAGTCAGGTGCCCCCGGACCACATTGAGATTCTTACTTCAAAACAGTTGTTTATATAATCACACAAAAGCAAAACTGGGTGTGGACTACAAGTGTGTGCTAAGGGATAAAGAAATAAAGAAATAAATGCGGCAGTGGGCTTCTTTCCCCCCTCCCTAGGGGCCCTCAGGGAAGTTGAATCAGTCAATCCTCAGATTCGCAACCCAACAGTTCATCTTGCAAACTAATAACTTTCTAAGACTCCTACACCCCTACACTGGCACCTGCTGATAGCAAAGGCGAAACTCTGGTGATGACTAAGAACAGGAATGTGTGGGATATCAGCATACACAGTTTTCCCAAGGACATGCTGTTGTGCAGCTGCAGAGCCATAAAGGGTTATCAAAGACATAGTGAAAACAGCATGATACATTTAAAGCAACATTTTAAAGCAAGGTAAGCAAGGTTTAAATAATACACAATTACAAGCAAGGTTTGAATCCCGACAGCTGATTAACACACAGCTAATGGTCCAAAATATGACCACCGAGCATATCATCATAACATTTTATACGTTTTTTTCTCCAAGCCCCACGATGCCGCCCAAACGCCCTGCACCTTCTAAGGCTTCTGGCAAGGAACCGAAGCCCCAGGGGAAGGTCCTGGGACGCTCTAGGAGAAGGTGAAGGTGCTCGATATGCTTCGGGAAGGAAAAAGGTTTGCCGCCGTTGGACGAGCACTGCTCGTACCCAGCACCTCAAAACTGACCAGACCAGACTAGTCGATCTCCAGCACCTCAAACCCAATCGGTGCCAAACCGACCAGACCAGACGAGTCGATCTCCGGCACCTCAAACCCAATCACTGCCAAACCAACCAGACCAGACGAGTCGATCTCCAGCACCTCAAACTCAATCACTCCCAAACCGACCAGACCAGACGAGTCAATCTCCAGCACCTCAAACCCAATCAGTGCCAAACCGACCAGACCAGACGAGTCAATCTCCAGCACCTCAAACCCAATCAGTGCCAAACCGACCAGACCAGACGAGTCGATTTTTTGGGGGGAGTCGTCCATTCATCGCGGATTTTCACTTAGCGCGGGGAGGTTTGGAACGTAACCCCCGCGAGAAACGGGGGATTACTGTATGTATATATGTATGTATGTATATATACACCTGTATGTTGTATGCATAACACAACATAACCGTAACAATATATATGTATATACTGTATATTGTTACGGTTATGTTGTGTTATGCATACAACATACAGGTGTCCCAAGTCAGTTATTTCATGAATATACGTGTAGTTATGTCCCTACCTTTTGTCTCATGGGAACCCAGAGATTCAGTGATGGGTAGGTACGGTCTCAACAAGAGAAATGTGGAAGTGCATATGGTGGTAGAGTTTGCAAAAAGAATGGAAATGGCAGTGGTAAATACGTATTTCAAGAAGAAGGAGGAACACAGGGTGACATACAAGAGTGGAGGAAAGTGCACACACGTAGATTACATCTTAAGTTGGAGATGCAACCTGAAAGAGATGAGAGACTATAAGGTGGTGGCACGGGGGAGTGCAGCTCGACAGCATCAATTGGTGGTCTGTAGGATGATTTTGGAGGTGAGGTTAAGGAAGAGAGTGAGGACTGAACCAAGGACCAGATGGTGGAAGCTGAAGGATTTAGGGAGGAGGTGAGACAGGTGTTGGATGGTGGTAAAGATGGGTGTGATGATTGGGTAACTACAGCAGAAGTGGTGAGGGAGATAGCTTGGAAGGTACTTGGTGTGACATCTGGACAGAGGAAGGAAGATAAGCAGACTTGTTGGTGGAACGAGGAAGTACAGGAAAGTATAAGGAAGAAGGGGTTGGTGAAAAAGAAGTGGGATAGTCAGAGAGATGAAGAAAGCAGGCAGGAGTAGGAGTGGCGGCGAAAGGCAAAGAGAGAGGTGGCAAAGGCTAAGAAAAAGGCATATGACGAGGTGTACGAGAAGTTGGATACAAAAGAAGGGGAAAAGGATTTATACCGATTGGCAAGACAGAGGGACCGAGCTGGGAAGGATGTGCTGCAGGTTAGGGTGATAAAGGACGTAAATGGGAATGTGCTGACGAGCGAGGATAGTGTGTTGAGAAGGTGGATGGAGTACTTTGAGGAGCTGATGAATGAAGAAAATGAGAGAGAGAGAGAGAAGGTTACGGTTATGTTGTGTTATGCATATAGCATACAGGTGTCCCATATCAGTTATTTCATTAATATACGTGTAGTTATATCCCTACCTTTTGTCTCATGGGAAGACGAGGGAGTGTGTTGCGATGGGCTTTTAGTTAGGTTTATAAATAATTTTTCCTCTTTTATTTTATTTCCCCTTTATTTGAACCATGGTACCTTCATCTCGCTTGCCTCGCACCCTCACCTCGCTTACCACAGCGTGACGAGCGCCTACCCAGAGACTCGTTTTCCGAATCAGAATCCTGACGTTCCCTGTGGCAGTTCCATCTCGGCTTACACCTTCCCAAACCGAGACACGTGGCGTGGGTGGGCCTTGCCGGCCTCTGGCGAGACCCCGCCAAGGAAGGCGGACTGCATGAAGGCCCGGTCCGACCAGGATGAAGGATGACGTTGGCTTCGCCATGGCTCCACCCCCTAGCTCCTTGATCTATAAAATACGAAGCAATCCTCAGAGTCGAGTGGTATGGGATGAAAAGGAGTTCGTTGGAGTGGGAGAAGGATTGGAAGGTTGCATTTGTTATTGATGGGGTCATTGTGAAGGTGTTCCGCTGCTTGGCTCTGACCACGTTTCGCCTCGACGGCATGACTGCTGATCGACACACACCCGACCTTGACCGGGTCTCTTGCCTGGTCCTGTTGACTGCTGTATTTCTCGCCTCGGACTCCATTCTCTCCACTCAAGCTCCTTGACGGACGCGATCTCCACACGTGCGGCTGTGGTCCGAACCGCACGACCTTTGTCAGGTGTCGCACCACGGAGCACCCCTTTCCCCAGAACGCTCAGGTACCCTAAACTGAGACCTAAACTCCCTCCCACCCTGGCTGCAGAAGACCTTTTTTCTTTTCTTTGGGTTTATTTTGTCTGAGTAGGTGTCTGAGTGTGTGGCACCTGTCCATTAGATAAGCCTGTTTTAGATCTTTATTGTTGTGATTGTTGCTTGTATTAATCTCGCATCAAGTCTGCACTATATCTGCTTTTCTAAGTTGCTTGCATAATTGTCGCACCACACCCCTCTCATCTTCACCTGCGTAACACACCCAATAAACCTTTTTCCTGTGCCACATGCTTTTCCTCGCTTTATTGTAAATAAATAATTGTAGAAATGTTCCCAGCTCGTTTTTGTCTTTTCCTCCATCGGTCCAGCATGGTTCGAATCTGAGTTTAGCCGTGTTTTTATTCCCGATAATCCATTCCTTCTAGCTGGTACGTCCTTGGCAGTGCCGCTTGACTACATCCGATCTGGAAAGGTAGTTGGTCGTTGGAAGAGTGATCCGGTTCGGGCAAGGCGTACTGAGGGCGTGGTTCCTTGGTAGTTGAAACCGCGTGGTTGATAAGGTAACTTGGTTCTATACAGGAGAACCCTACGCCACGTGGTTGAAGTATTGGCATCTACGGTCGGTTATGCGACCCGCCGCATCACGGAATTATCTGTGAGCGACGGCCTACAATTCCGGGGAGTCTTGTGGGAATCGATGTAAATTCCCCCACCTAGTGGTCGTTTTCGTCACCGGACCCCTGCCCGCAACAATATGTGTGTGTGTGTGTGTGTGCATATATATATATATATATATATATATATATATATATATATATATATATATATATATATATATATATATATATATACAGTAGACTAGGCGTAAGTCGGCAGCGTGTAACTCGTCACTTCGCCTAAGTCGGCAGCGTCAAAAAGTCCCAAATTTATCTCATGTTAAATCCCTTTGAATAAAGGGTCATCCATCTCTAAGTCGTCACTTCGTCTAAATCGTCAGATGTTGTCCGTTCCCGTGTAATGGAAACTCAAGGAAATTACCACTCCTAACTCGTCACACGGAAATGCTGCCTCGTGAGAAGCCCGATTTCATGGAATCGTGATGCTCGCTCATTGGTTTACACCGCCAGTGATAGGCTATTTATAACTGTGTACACACGTTGATCGCACTGCAGGCAGGACAATGGCGACGAAGTGTAAGCTTACAACTAAAACCTACCAAGAAAAATACGACATTATCCAGTTTTGCGAGGCAACCCCACTGATGAAGGAAACAGCCATAGCTGAGAACTTCGACATCAAACGGCAGACATTGAACAATATCTTGAAGAATAAGGGCAAGATATTTGGACAAGTGGAGAAGATCGCGAGGCCGGTAGTAAGTGTGAAACGCGTGAAATATGTGTCCTTTGAAGATGTCGATGACGCGCTCATCATCTGGTTTCGGCAAATGTCGGCTCAGCCAAATATTCGGTTGGACGATGAAATGTTGCTGCTGAAGGCACGTAAATTCGCTGCGGACCTCGGGCATAATGATGCCGAGACCTTGCCGATGCACTGGATAGACTGATTCAAAGTGAGGTGGGGAATCGGCAAGGTCAAGAAGTGCGGTGAATCAGGCAGCGTGGATTCGGCAGTGGTGCACGACTGGAAGGATGGCAAATTGAAAGACATCTTGGAAAGGTATCAGCCTCGGGACGTGTACAATGCCGATGAGACTGGGCTTTTCTGGCAGATGCTGCCAGAAAAGTCTCTGGGGTTCGTTGGTCAATCATATCATGGTGATAAGCAGGCGAAGTTGTTGTCTTACAGTTGTTCATGATATTTACTTTTGATAAAGTGATTCATGAATTCCATCTTTGCTTGATCACTTTCCAACTCACCAATGAACCCCCACCTATGCCCCGAGGATTGTGTTTTCCTTTTGGTACAATAGCCGGCTCTCACACATACGTGTCCAGGCCACGCACGACTTCATCCTTCACCCCACAGTCATCATGAATGTTCGCATACACGTAAGTCGTCACATTTCTAAGTCGTCACATTTCTAAGTCGTCACTTTTTTCTCGGTCCCGATGGTGACGACTTACGCCTAGTCTACTGTATATGTATATATATATATGTATATGTATATATATATATATATATATATATATATATATATATATATATATATGTGTATATGTATATATATATATATATATGTGTATATGTATATATATATATATATATGTGTATATGTATATATATATATATATGTGTATATGTATATATATATATATATATATATATATATATATATATATATATATATATATATATATATATATATATATATATATATATATATGTATATATATATATATATATATGTATGTATATATATATATATATGTATATGTATATATATATATATATATATATATATATATGTATATTTATATATATATATATATATATATATATGTATATGTATATATATATATATATATATATATATATGTATATATATATATATATATATATATGCCTGGTGTTGGCGCAGTGGTTAGGGCAGCGGCTTGGGATCCAAAAGGTCCTGAGTTCAAGCCCCGTTGGGCCACTGAATTAATACACCAGGGGGTTGACTCAGCCTGTCATCCTTCCGAGGTCGGCGAAGTGAGTACCAGTGTACTGGGCCGGTGTATACCCCGGTTAAAATAGGTGTACCATATCCCTGTGTCGTAAGAGGCGACCAGGGTTGCGTCAGGAAGGGCATCCGGTGTAAAACATGTGCCAAATCACGATGCGGATGATCCGCTGTGGCGACCCCTAAAAGGGAGCAGCCGAAAGAAGAAGAAGAAGATATATATATATATATATATATATATGTATATATATATATATATATATATATATATATATATATATATGTATCTGTATATATATGTATATGTATATATATATATGTATATATATATATGTATATATATATATATATATATATATATATATATATATATATATATATGTATATATATATATATATGTATATATATATATATATATATATATATATATATATATATATATATATATATATATATATATATATATATATATATATATATATATATATATATATATATATATATACAGGGTGTCCCAAAAAAATGTACTCACTCTTTAAATGCTAATAAATACGTTGTTTATTGACTTAGAAACAAGATTATTGGTTAAATGTATATATGGATAAATGCATGTTTACAAATGTTCAAACTGACGACCATCACGTTCCAAACACAGCCGATAACGCAGACCAATGGATTCAACAGCGTTACGAATCATTTCATTTGGAACTGCAAGACATTGTCTTTCAATTTCCTCTTTCAGCTCATCGACTGTTGCTGGTTTTGAGCCATAAACTTTATCTTTGAGATATCCCCATAAAAAGAAGTCCATTGGAGTGAGGTCTGGGGAACGCGCAGGGAATTCAACACTACCTCTTCGCCCAATCCCTCCGTTCGGAAAAGTTGCTTTGAGATAGGCCGTTACATCATGATGGTAGTGGGGAGGTGCTCCATCTTGCTGAAAGTAAATCTCTTCGTCACCAAATATCTCTTCGACACGTGGACCGATGGATTCCTGCAGCAAGTTTAAGTAAACATCCCCAGTGACAGTTTGGTCAAAAAAGAATGACCCTCGGATGCCCAATGCTGATATCCCACACCACACAGTAACCCCTGGTAAGTTTAAATGGTGTTCTATAGTAGTATGTGGATTTTCAGGACGCCAGTCGGTGCAATTGTGTCGGTTAATTGAGCCATTTAACTTGAAGCTGGCCTCATCGCTCCAAACAATTTTGGATGGAAATGCTGCATCTTCTTCGCATTTTCCCAGGTACCACTCACAAAATTCAGCTCTCCAATCAGGATCGTCTTCATTTAGAGCGTAGATTTATGTTGGAATGTAACTTTTCCAATTAATTCGCTTCAAAATGCGATGGGCGCTTGATTTTGGGATTCCTGTCTCATGAGCCGTTTGTCGTCCAGATTTCTGTGGGGATCGGTGGAGGGTTTCCATCAATTGATTTTCCTTTGCGGGGGTGGTTGATGACTGTGGTCTTCCTGAACGCTCCTTATGGACGCCATGCACAGTTCCATGTGTTTCAAACTTATCTTGGATGCGAGCAATGGTGCGTCACGTTGGTGGATCTTTGTGAAAATGTCTTCCAAATTGTCTTTGCACTTCCATGATGTTTTCATGCTTCCAGGAGCACTTTATGATAAATTTTCTTTCTTCAAAACCTAGTCGTACTTCTGCCATTATTATGGTCAATTTGATCTGAAAATAAATGAAAAATTCAATGAGTTATGAGGAGCCAAAATGTGAGAACATTTTTTTGGGACACCCTGTATATATGTTGGGTGGTTGCTCGACTACCGTTATTCTCAGGTTTTCCGTCGTTCTCTCTGTATGTAATGGACAGCTCTGGAGGCCAGAGGATTCAACAGATTTTGATGAAACTTGACTGGTAGGTTCATACCAGGATCTAGTTGTATGCTTTTGAGCACCGTTGCTATGGACGGCACCGTTGCCTAGCAACGGGACTTTGAAATTTTTGAATAAATCCCAAAAATATATATATTTTTCGAAAATCAACAATCAGCTTCTGCACTTTTATGCACACTATAATCAACCTCTTTGTCAAAAAATTTCAGCCCGATCCGTCAAAGATTGTATTACTAGTTTGCAATTATACTATATTCTTTCACCCCACCGTTCGCGTTGGGATTCCCTAATGTAGGGTTAGGGAATCGAACACAAATGATGAATGGACAGTTACTCGTCATGTTCCTATATGGAACAACGAACGTCAAAAATGCCATCTGATGTGTTCTCTTATCTACATATTTCAAATTCGTCTTAGTCTCGCGACCACCCATGTTGCCGACCGGCTTGTATATATATATGTGTATATGTATATATATGTGTATATATATATATATATATATATATATATATATATATATATATATACATACATATATATTTATAAAATATGACTAGCCACCTTGGAGCTCACTGTCTATCTGCTGAGTGCAGCAAGGATCGAACATCTCCCTGTAATATTTCCTTTATTTTGCTTAAGTTTATGAAATGGAAGATCAAGAAGGAACTCGAAGACGTAAAGCGCAAAGATGAAGTCATCAGGAGGAACCTTTGTTTATTGTTATTATTATTATTATTATTATTATTATTATTATTATCGATTAGATGTTCATTGAGGCTTTTCAACACATCACAAGTTCAAACAGTGAAGCAGACTATCAGCATATGTTAGTGACGTCTTAATGTTATCCCCCACTATTTCCCTCCCCTCAACTTGTTCAACCCCCACCACAACTGAAATGGATAGGGAAGGGGCATACATCATTCGGCACTGTTCTTGTTGTTTTTTTTGTCTACGCGAGAGAAAATACAGTAATAAAATCAGCAATAAACTTCCTGGAGGATTCACCGAGGTGCACACAACAGTGATCTCATGAATGAAATTCCCTCAAGGTCACTGCAGGTGCAAAGGTAGAATGACTCACAAGTTTAGCTTCGATTCATTTGCTTTTTGAATTTCGGAAATTATGATGATTGTGAAAAGAAATGATTCCCTAAAGCAATATATAGTCTTATACTTATCATACACGAGGCTGCCATCAATAAATCAGGCCTTGAATTTCAGGCAAAAGCGTTATCCTCTTTGGGCTGGCACCCCTGCTTCACACCTTGCTCAGCTTGACGCCGTCGTGGAAACGTAGGCCTTCAAAATCATTGGAATTTCCCACGATGAAGCTGAGTCTATGGGTCGATCACTTCGCTATCACAGACAGGTCAGTGGTATCTGTCTCCTCCCACCTCCTTTTTGGTCTTGCACCCTCTGCTCTTTCCGTGCTTTGTCCCCCCCCCCCCCCCCCGGTTTCTGCAAAGCACACTCAGTCCACTGGCAACCCACTGCTGGTAATACTTAGTCGGGTCAAAATACCACCTGACCCACAACAAATTGCAACAAAAGGTTTTTCAGTGGTTTTCATTCCTACTGGATATACTGATCAACAGAAAAAAAAAGTCTACCAAAATCTGACATCCGGAAATGGGTTAAAACAGTCATTTTCAAGATGGCTGCCACCGGGCTTTGAAATAACTAAAACAGCTAAAACTTTTTCAATAATTGTGATAAAAACATAATTGTTTGTTCTGGTCCATGGTTTTAATGGATCAGCAATCCACTGGTGTCAATAAAATTTAGATCTGATCAGTATTTAACATGAAATCCAAGATGGCGGCAAAATTCAAGAGTGCAAAAATCAAGAAATTTTCCATCTGAGCCAAAATCACTGAACACCTGGTGCCGCTGAAACATTTATTTGTGAACATTACATAATGGCAGTTTAGGTTACAATTTCAGTCTTCATCACTGTCCTCTAGTTCTTCAGAGGCTTGATTTAGTGGATTGTCACAAAACGTCACTTGGCTTGATCCACATGCAGACGTACACGGAAGCCCATTCTTTCTGCAGCTGCAACGGGGTGCGTCACAAGCTGTGGTGCAGTTGCAGTGTATCATCTTCAGAAGAGTGTCTGGTGCAGCATTCATGGCAGCCATGATAGGTACAAATCGATTGTCTTCAAGTCCCGAGCCCCAGTCCAGAGGATCGAGGTCACCCTCCATCCCCATCCAAACCATGACCTGGTAGTACACTCTGAGCCAATGAAACTTGGTGGCAGATTCTGTTGGGGGAAGACGTTCAGGTGTAACGAAAGACTTGGCAGCAGCGACCTTCTTTGTGAATATCTTGTAGCGCATGGCTGCCAGAGAACTTGTGCTATCCCCACCAAATATAACAGCCATCGCTTGGCTGCCAAGTTTCTTTATTTCAGCGTGGCTGACGCCTCTCGAAGTGAATGTATCTGCACACAATTGGAGGCCTTGATTATCTTCCACGAGTTTCTGAAAGACTGATTTTTTTCCCAATGCCATACACACGAGATGTTGAATCACATCCTGTCAAGGCGTGCAGGAATAATAGTTGAGTGCACAACTTATTCCTAAGAAGATGCTTTATCCGATTGATGTCAATACTTTCAGATTGCTTCTTGACTGGTTATCTGATCTGAAATATAGTGGTTTTCCATCTGGTATACAGTAATGGAGCAAAAGCATCAACAAATCTGTGTTCTCTCCGATTAGTGTGGTGGAATGCAGAATTGTGCTGTTTACGGCTGTCTTGGCAATGTCCACATCAGCATCCCCTTCTGCCTGAATAACTGTGCAGCCCACTTTCTTCAGCTGATCACCTATTAAGGTGATCAGCTGTTGCTTGTTACTGCCAACACATAGGAATTCATCTCTCTTTCTGTCAAATTCAGTTTCTCCGGTGAAGTTCACAGTCGGATAGCTGTTGGCTTGTCCACGTCTCTGCTGAGTGTTATCCTTTATCGAAGGGCCTGCACCATAGCCATCAAAGACAACAGTTGCTATCCCATAGTGTTTTGTTGTGAAGTCCACATATGCTCTTGCTATTTTACCATATGTATCTCCCTTCTTCCACTTGAGCTTGTGCAGCAACGATCCACAATCAAGAACATACCTTTCAGACTTAAGGTGTGCTGAAGGTGTGGTGTCAGGTACTCCTTCACATGCCAGTGCCTTGGTACAGTGGTCATTGACGGCTTGAGCGAGTTGAGCTTTGTCGACCTTCCTCAAGATCTTGTTGTCCTCAAAGAGGGATGGAGGGTATGGACTGAGCTCAAAACTTATCACGTCCTCAAGTGACAAATCACCCATCTGGGATACCACCAGGAATCGCTGGAATAGCACACTGGAGTCGATGGTTCTGTGAGGAGCAACCTGGAGAGCATTAGAATTTCGCAGGGTCTTTGCTTTCTCTGTCCTCTTGATGGAGAAGGAAAATACAGGTTGTCCAATCATTCTCTCGATGATTTTGTTCCCAACAGATTAATATTCATGCATGTTGATGTCTTCGCTTACCACGATACCATTTATGATATTTCTCAATGTAGGATCAGAGGAGAAAGGTGAAAATACATTCAGCTTTGTGCTTATCTTCGAGAGGTCGAATGCATGTCTTTCAATTCTGGCACCAGTTGCTTCTTTATGCTGTTCGCTTGTTGCATATGTGAGATCATTGAAGTCCTGCATGGCGACGTTGACCTCAGATGTTATGGGGGCTAACATTGTCCACAATGCTCAGTGTTCCTCTGTCATCTTACTGCCATGAGTCAAGCCACCGGTGCTCTTTAGTGATCTCATGAGTGTTTGTTCGATGACTAGATCACAGCTGAGGCCTGCCCAAAACTGGTTTGTTCTCCGGATCACATGGAAGCCATTTTGAAACTTCTCATACACATTTGGGTGTTTGCTCTCCAGTTCACTAATTTCTTGTACATCGAGATAAGCAGACTTCTGGTAGTTGTAGTGTCCAGCTGCTGCAAATATTGGCAAGGCATCAGCAACAGCTTGCAAGTGATCCTTCCAAGAGCCAGTGCGATCTGCCTTGATCATTGCAAGAGCAGTATGGAGCATTTTCTGATAACCCAGCCACAGCTTACTCGTTTTGGATTGTGCAGCAAGTTCAGATTTCTTTTTTTCAAGTTCATCAGTGATCTTCACAATTGCAGCTGATTCTTCAAGACTTTCAAGAGAGATGTCACCCGTTAGCAAGGACGAATACATTTTCTCAATGTCTTCTACTTGGAGTGTGAACTCAGGATTTTCCTCCACCACAGATGCCACAATAATTCGATGTAGACACTTGCACACCAGTAGATGGCCTCGGAATGCCCTCTAAACAGATTTTCCAGACATCATATGAACTACAGCATTTTCACCGTACACCAGTTCCAGGATGTTTTTGAGTCCTGTTCCCACCATCAACGTGCCTATTGCTCCAAGCAGATTCATGAACGTGTGAAATAGACTGAAAACCCTTTTGTTAGAATTTGATAAATGTTGGGTGATTGCCTAACAGAGGTTTGATTATATAGAGACAATTTATTGATTTTACGCCCTTCATTTTTTGCTGCCATCTTGGATTTCAGGTTAAATACTGATCAGATCTAAATTTTATTGACACCAGTGGATTGCTGATCCATTAAAGCCATGGACCAGAACCAACAATTATGTTTTTATCACAATTATTGAAGAAGTTCTAGCTGTTTTAGTTATTTCAAAGCCTGGTGGCGGCCATCTTGAAAATGACTGTTTTAACCCATTTCAGGATGTCAGATTTGGTAGACTTTTTTTTCTATTGATCAGTATATCCAGTAGGAATGAAAACCACTGAGAAACGTTTTGTTGCAATTTGTTGTGGGTTTGTTGGTTGTTTGTCATAAATTGACCCGACTAACTACCAAAATCCAGATTTCCTGCTCACCACTACCCATTAGTTCTACCTCCACCTCCTCCCTTCCCCCACCCCAACTGTAGAACCAATTTTCACATTCTGTAACCGATACCTTTTTGTGGTGGTTGTACCTACCCCCTGACACAAGTTAGGGGCCAAATCTGTCTGTCTGTTGGTCTCTGTGTCTCTGTCTGTCTGTGTCTCTGCCTGTATGTCCATCTCAATCTCTCTATCTCTCTATCAGCCCTGGCTACATGAAGGATGAAGGTGTCTTTCCTGGGAGATCGATCGGCTGTTTCTGTACTGTGGGCCTGTTCAAGGGAACTGCCTGGTGAACAAACAACAACCACCACCATTATCACATTCTCTTCAATCTCATCCTTCAATCCAGGTCTTCAAGACAGCTGTTCCCTGCCCTCTCAGATCATCCCCTATCCAAAACCATAATCTTTTCCACCCCCATTAACCTTAACTTCAAGCCCACGCACTTCCAAATCTCCAGTTTTTACTTACTGAGAGTTTGCTTCTGTGTCCATCTTGTCCACTTGCATCCTCCCCTACCCCTCATTCTTCCATACATCCCTTAAATTTGTCTGTCTCCCTCTATTTTGTCCCTCAACCCTGCTGTTGGTGTGATTTCCCCACAATCTCTCTGCTGTTCCTTTTGTTCTGTTACATTCTGATCAGTTTTATCTTTCAGCTCTTCTACAAGCCTTGACTTTGTAGATAGAGAAACAGGTCAGGTGAGGTTAGTTGAGAGGTAACGTGACCCTCATAGACGCAAGTTCATTGAAACAGACAACGCAATATAGAGAGTGCAGGCAAGGCAACACAATCAGAGTTTCTTTTGATCTGCCATCGGAATGGCAGCATGAAGAGTACAAATAAATTCGGGACATATTGTTGTGGGCCGGGTATCGGCTACGAGTACGACCGCTAGTTGGAGCAGCAGCGTCGACTCCACCGAACACCCGGAATTCAGATCGTTACCCTCAGATAACTCCGAAGGTACAGGTTGACACGCATGTGTGCAATGGTGCCGGTGGAGGATGGTGGAAGGAAGCGAAGGCAGATGTCGTCGGTGTTGTTGTTATAAAAATCCTAACTATCAAAATAACTGCGCAGCGCATGAACATCCAATTCCATTAGACTAGGGACGGGACCCTAACTAGAAACACACACTTTCCGATACAACGAAGCTACGGGGACGGCTGTCTGTCTGTGTGCACAAGGCTTCCAAATTCGGAACGATATAACACATCGACATGATCAAATATTTCATCCTCTCTATGAAGCTCGTGGAGCTAAATTCAATGCAAAATTACAGCCTTGTTGTTGTTTTTGCGTTATGGACAAGTCTGAATATTTTGTTCATGGTATTCAACAAGCACCCAAACTTGAAAATACATTCCTGAATTCCAAAGCAGTGCACATTATTTAAAACACACACTGTGTATGTGTACATACATATAGCGTGGATTGACTCGATATGCTCGCCTCACCACATGTCACTACAGTTGTTCAAACACCACCATGTTATTAAAAACACCTCACCGCTGAATAACCACCACACATTAAAAACACCTCTCCGCCATCTACTGTGTGTGTGTGTGTGTGTGTGTGTGTGTGTGTGTGTGTGTGTGTGTGTGTGTGTGTGTGTGTGTGTGTGTGTGTGTGTGTGTGTGTGTGTGTGTGTGTGTGTGTGTGTGTGTGTGTGTGGCATGCTTTTAGTGGAGTTCTACTCAAGAGTTCTGATGTGGTATGTGACGCACTGAAATGATCATCATTACATCCCGAGTTGATGAGGCTAATTAACGACAAAAAAAATCCATTAGAATTCCCATTCCCGTGTTTTAAACACATGCCATATTAAGGAATATAAAACAGCATTACATGTCCTTCTACCACGGCCATGGCATTCCATTTGCAAAATAAATAACAAAACAATGATAACAGTGTAACAAAGCACATTAATTAATACAAATAATATTTACAACAACAATAAGAATAGTAGAATCGTATGGTAATAATAATAAACGAACATATTGTTGCGGGCGGGCGTCGGCTGGGAGCACGACTGCCAGGTGGAGCATTTGAGTCGGCTGCGCCGATCACCCGGAATTTAGATCGTATCTTTTCGGAAAACTCCGAAAAGTATGGGTCTCTTATCGGACTGTGAAGCGTCAATATTTTTACCACATGGTACAGGGTAATTTGCCAATTTTCAAAATACCTAGGGATCCACGTGGCGATTTACCGAGTCTTCACACCCTCGACGGCACCCGTACGGAATGAGACGCTAGCGTACTCGAACCGTGTGTGACCCGAGCGGGTGGTCACTGAGATCCGTCAGTCCAAAGGTCCCCTTACGGCAGCACAACCGCCTTGCTAATTTTCCAACACGCAGCATGCTAAGCCAATGGAGGAAAGGACACGAACGAGCTGATGCATTTCACAAATGGGGATATTTATTTACAATAGGTGGGGAAGGAGGGGAGCACGTAAGGGCAGAGTTATCCAACTATAAGAAATGCAGTCAATGCACAAGCAAAAATCACTTAACAGTTGCTACTTATAGACTGGCCCACACACAGACACACACACAGACACACACACACACACACACACAGACACACACAGACACACACAGACACACACAGACACACACAGACACACACAGACACACACACACACACACACACACACACAGAAATGGACCCCAATGGTCTTTATTGAAGTCTTCCAGCTCGAGGAAAGGGAGCTGGAGACCAGAGCCTGCGCTTGGAGATGTCCACCTCATGTGGTCTTTGACGATCCGGCTCGACGGGACTTGAACCTGCAACACGATGCCATTCCAAGCATCAGGGATGGAGGAAAAGCTTCGGACGCCAGGTGGACGAGACTAGAGATGACCCGAGCACTGCCAAGCCGACCAGAACAGCCGAGTCGATCTCCGGCACCTCGAACCCGATCGCTGCCAAGCCGACCAGACCAGACGAATCTATCTCCGGCACCTCGAACACAATCGCTGCCAAGCCGACCAGACCCGACGAGTCGATCTCCGGCACCTCGAACCCGATCGCTGCCAAGCCGACCAGACCAGACGAATCTTTCTCCGGCACCTCGAACACAATCGCTGCCAAGCCGACCAGACCCGACGAGTCGATCTCCGGCACCTCGAACCCGATCGCTGCCAAGCCGACCAGACCAGATGAGACGAGTCGATCTCCGGCACCTCAAACCCGATCGCCCAACCCTGACACTCTTTCCAAGGCCCTGGCATTTCTTATATTGCCTTTCTCCTGCGGGCTGGGGTGTCGTGGGAAAGATCGCCACCTGAGACGTCTTGCCTCCCATTGGTCCTGGGTTCGTGGGAACGTCGGTGTCTGAGACGTCTCACACCTCCCATTGGTCGAGAGGCTGTGGGAAAGTTTGCCGTCTGAGACGTCTCGCCTCCCATTGGTCCGGGGTTCGTGAGAAAGTCGAATTCTGAGACATCGTGGGGAACATTCCATCTCTCTGGGGCGGAGTCGGAGCTCTGGTGGCCAAGGAAACTCCGCCAACATACATGGTCGAATGCACGTAGACGATGGCGGCGGTGTGAGGAAGTGAGGTGAAGGCATGTTGTTGTAAATGAATCTCCGCAGCGCACACACGTAATTCCCGTTAGACACAGGTGGTCTAACTCTAAATACACACTTACCGACATAATTGTACTATAGGGACCCTGGCTGTTGTGTGTGATGGGTTCCAGATTCGTAACAATATTATCCCCCTGCTGGCCCCGAGCACATCTGGGCTTCGTGAAAGGCAAGCTAATGCTCAAGCAATTCAGCAGACGGGTATGCAACAAGGCTGTGAAGACCAATTAAAATTTGGTACATCGGACAAACGGGCCCACTCGTAGTTTAAAATAGTATTTTAAAGAAGTTTAAAAAAAAATTTTGAGTGAAGTTTTAGTTGGTTATAAAGTAACACTTTTGTTCAACTCTACAAAATCCAAAACAGCTACCACTATGCAATTCAAAACACCTCACCACGCGTCACTAGAGAGAGGGTCTTGTTTTAACTGAGGCTAAGTACTAAATTTGCCATGTTGCCATGATTTACACCAATCAGAATTCAAACATTTCTTTTGCAAAGTAATTTGACATATTTGTGATTTTACATTTTAATAAGCAATTGAAGTTGAAGATTGAAGTTTAAAATTTTTTAATCAAAAATTAAAAAAGCCCCCACCCCCAAAAAAAAATTATTTAAAAAAAAAGATAAGTACCCTGAGGTACTTGGCCAAACATGGGAGAGGTAGGTGCAGGCCAGAAGTTTGGTACGTTTTCAGAAAAGTTTGAAGGATTAGTTCAGTGACAACACAAAACAGACACTGCACGGATACACAGTACTAGTATGGATTGGATTGCGATGCTCACATCACCACACGTCGCTGCAGTGGGACAAAGACCGGCACATTATTAAAAATACATCACCACCATGCTATGAAAAACACCTCACCACCACTTTATTAAAAACACCTCACCACCATGCTATTATAAACTCCTCACCACCACGTTATTAAAAATACCTCACAACGACGTTATTAAAAATACATCACCACCATGCTATTAAAAACACCTCACCACCATGCTATTAAAAACACCTCACCACCACTTTATTAAAAACTCCTCATCACCACGTTATTAAAAATATCTCACAACGACGTTATTAAAAATACATCACCACCATGCTATTAAAAACACCTCACCACCACTTTATTAAAAACTCCTCACCACCACGTTATTAAAAATATCTCACAACGACGTTATTAAAAATCCATCACCACCATGCTATTAAAAACACCTCACCACCACTTTATTAAAAACACCTCATCACCACGTTATTAAAAACTCCTCACCACCACTTTATTAAAAACACCTCACCACCACGTTATTAAAAACACCTCACCACCATGCTATTAAAAACACCTCACCACCACGTTATTAAAAATACATCACCACCATGCTATTAAAAACACCTCACCACCACTTTATTAAAAACACCTCATCACCACGTTATTAAAAACTCCTCACCACCACGTTATTAAAAAAACCTCACAACGACATTATTAAAAATACCTCACCACCATTGGACGCAGCGATGCCCCGTTCTGGCACATGCTCCCATACTTGACCTGACCCTCCCCACCACGTTATTCAAAATTTCTCACCGCCACGTTATTCAAAACCCCTCACCACCCCATTATTAAAACCCCTCACCACCACGTTGTTAAAAACCCCTCACCTCCACGTTATTAAAAACCCCTCACCGCCACGTTATTAAAAACCCCTCACCCCCACCTTATTAAAAAGCCCTCGCCGCCACGTTATTAAAAACCCCTCACCGCCACGTTATTAAAAATCCCTCACCGCCACATTATTAAAACCCCCTCACCGCCACGTTATTAAAAAACGCCTCATCACCACGTTATTAAAAACTCCTCACCACCACGTTATTCAAAACACCTCACCACCACTTTATTCAAAACGCCTCACCACCACGTTATTCAAAATTTCTCATGACCACGTAATTCAAAATGCCTCACCGCCACGTTATTAAAAACTCCTCACCTCCACGTTATTAAAAACCCCTCACCTCCACGCAATTAAAAACCCCTCACCGCCACGTTATTAAAAACCCCTCAGCGCCACGTTATTAAAACCCCCTCACCGCCACGTTATTAAAAAACGCCTCACCTCCACGTTATTAAAAATACCTCACCGCCACGTTATTAAAAACCCCTCACCACCACGTTATTCAAAACACCTCACCAGCAAGTTATTAAAAACTCCTCACCACCACATTATTCAAAACCCCTCACTTCCACGTTATTAAAAACCCCTCACCTCCACGTTCTTAAAAACCCCTCACCTCCACGTTCTTAAAAACTCCTCACCTCCACGTTCTGAAAAACAGCTCACCATCACATTATTAAAAATACCTCTACACCACGTCATTAAAATACCTCACCACCACGTCATTAAAAACGCCTCACCTCCACGTTCTTAAAAACCCCTCACCTCCACATTGTTAAAAACAGCTCACCATCGCAATATTAAAAATACCTCTACACCACGTCATTAAAAACACCTCACCACCACGTTATTAAAAATACCTCACAACCACATTATTAAAAATACCTCACCACCACGTTATTAAAAACACCTCACCACCATGTTACCTCACCACCACGTTATTAAAAATACCTCACAACCACATTATTAAAAATACCTCACCACCACGTTATTAAAAACACCTCACCACCATGTTACCTCACCACCACGTTATTAAAAATACCTCACAACCACGTTATTAAAAATACCTCACCACCACGTTATTAAAAATCCCTCCGCCAAGTTATTCAAAATTCCTCATCGCCACGTTATTCAAAATTCCTCACTGCAACGTTATTAAAAATGCCTCACCTCCACTTTATTAAAGAGGCCTCAACGCCGCGTTCTTAAAAACTCCTCATCTCCACGTTATTAAAAACTACTCACCACCACGTTATGAAAAACTCCTCACCGCCATGTTATTAAAAATTCCTCACATCCACGTTGTTAAAAACTCCTCACCGTCACGTTATTAAAAACTCTCACCTCCACGTTATTAATAACCCCTCACCTCCACGTTATGAAAAAACGTCTCCCCTCCATGTTATTAAAAACTCCTCACCGCCACGTTATTAAAAACCCCTCACTTCCACGTTTTAAAAACTCCTCACCGTCACCTTATTAAAAACTCCTCACCGCCACGTTATTAAAACCTCCTCACCTCCATCTTATTCAAAACTCCTCACCGCCAGGTTATTAAAACCTCCTCACCTCCACGTTATTCAAAACTCCTCACCGCCACGTTATTCAAAACACGTCACCACCACGTTTTTCAAAATTCCTCACCACTACGTTATTCAAAACACCTCACCGCCATGTTATTAAAAACAGCTAACCACCACGTTATTCAAAACACCTCACCACCACGTTATTCAAAACGCCTCACCGCCACGTTATTCAAAATTCCTCACCACCACGTTATTCAAAACGCCTCACCACCACGTTATTCAAAACTCCTCACCCCCACGTTATTCAAAACCCCTCACCACCATGTTATTCTATAACCCCTCACCTCCACGTTTTTAAAAACACCTCACCGTCTCGTTTTTAAAAACGCCTCAACCCCACGTTATTAAAAACGCCTCACCCCCACGTTATTAAAAACGCCTCACTGCCACATTACTATGCTATTTACTTCTTAGGACATACACAAGGGAGGGGTAGGTGCACCCTGGAAGTTTGGTACGATTTCACAAAAGTTTGAGAGTAGTTCAGTGACAACCCAAACACTGCACATATATATTGTTGTGGACCCATGGTCGGGGCAAAGGCCACGAGGGGTGAACTACCTCGGGTTCCCACCAGACTCTTTGGAATCGCAGGCCGTCGCACATGAATAACTTTGTGATGCGGCGGGTCCCTAATCGACCGTGAACGCCAATAACTCGACCACGTGACTTGGGGTCCTCCATCTCATGAAAACCATTTACCTAAAGGTCATGAGATCTAATTACCAGGGGACACCCTCTGTACACAATTACTCAAACCAGACCACCTTACCAGATCAGATGCAGCCAAGTGGAACTGCCAAGCATGAACCGGCTATTATACAGATTGTTGGGGTATAACGTTCCAGCTAAACTATGGTGTGAACCATACTGGACCAATGGAGGAAAAGACAAAAACGAGCTGGCAACATTTCTAAACAAAGCATTTATTTACAATCGCGAGGAAAAATATGTGGCACATTGAATGGGGTTTATTTTTATGTACAGTAGGGAATAGCAAGGAATTTGTGGAGTGTGGCAGAAGGCAAGCAATGTTACAAAAGCAGACACAGAGCAGACTTATCCTGTTATAACCTATACAATCTTAATTTATACTTGGAGAGGTGCTACCTCTCTCTCCTCTCCTTCCTCTCTCTCTCTCTCTCTCTCTCTCTCTCTCTCTCTCTCTCTCTCTCTCTCTTTCTCCTCTCTTTCCTCTCTCTCTCTCTCTCTCTCTCTCTCTCTCTCTCTCTCTCTCTCTCTCACAATCTCCTCTCTCTCGCAATCTCCTCTCTCTCTCTCTCTCTCTCTCTCTCTCTCTCTCTCTCTCTCTCTCTCTCTCTCTCTCTCTCTCTCTCTCTCTCTCTCTCTCTCTCTCTCTCTCTCTCTCTCTCTCTCTCTCTCTCTCTCTCTCTCTCTCTCTCTCTCTCTCTCTCTCTCTCTCTCTCTCTCTCTCTCTCTCTCTCTCTCTCTCTCTCTCTCTCTCTCTCTCTCTCGCAATCTCTCTCTCTCTCTCTCTCTCTCTCTCTCTCTCTCTCTCTCTCTCTCTCTCTCTCTCTCTCTCTCTCTCTCTCTCTCTCTCTCTCTCTCTCTCTCTCTCTCGCAATCTCCTCTCTCTCTCTCTCGCAATCTCCTCTCTCTCGCAATCTCCTCTCTCTCTCGCAATCTCCTCTCTCTCTCGCAATCTCCTCTCTCTCTTGCAAGCTCCTCTCTCTCTCGCAATCTCCTCTCTCTCGCAATCTCCTCTCTCTCGCAATCTCCTCTCTCTCGCAATCTCCTCTCTCTCGCAATCTCCTCTCTCTCGCAATCTCCTCTCTCTCTCGCAATCTCCTCTCTCTCGCAATCTTCTCTCTCTCTCTCTCTCTCTCACTCTCTCTCTCTCTCTCTCTCTCTCTCTCTCTCTCTCTCTCTCTCTCTCTCTCTCTCTCTCTCTCTCTCTCTCTCTCTCTCTCTCTCACACAATTAGATATAGCCCAGAGAGAAAGAGAGCAGATGAGGATAAATGACTGCTCAATACCTGGTGCGGTCAGCAGACCAATGCAACCCAGAATGTTTAAGGAGAGGTAGGTGGGAGGAATACTGGTGGTGTCTAAGGTGTGGGAGTGGGAGGTGTGGTGTAGTGCAATGTTGGGGGGGGGGTGCAGTGTCGTGCTCGAGGAAAATGGGATTGTGAGTCAGTAATGATGCTCTTTGTGCATCCAAAGAAGATGGATAAAGAGGTGGATAGAGAGAGGAGAATAGAGGCAAAAGATCCCTAACCTAGCCATGTAAAGGTCTGAATGTGTAACGCGTACCTCCATGGGATGCTCTGCCTGAGAATTCACACTTTGAGATGTGCGTTATGTTCTACTTAATCGCTTTGCCGGGGCTCGTTGCAACGTATGTTCCGCACTGGTCCGTCTGGCTGCATGGGGGTGGAGGAACATTAACAGCATGGCAGGGAGACTCGGCAGTCACCCCGGATGAGGCTCTCAAGAAGAAGCATGTCCTGGCAATCATACACCACTGAGACCGAGCAAAGAGCCAGCAAAGAAGAGAAGAGAGCTAACAGCTTTGTACTCCCCCTTTTATAAGCTCCAGGTGAAGGGTGGGGTGATGACACAAAGCAACGCGCTGCGACCCAAATCCTGCTTCTCCATTGGGCCACAGTCACCCTCGCCATCCCCTTTCAGGCTCCAGGACCGGAAATTGTCTCAGTTGCCCATCTGCTTCAGCCTGGGTCAAAGCTCCTCACCTAACATATGGTATACTCCCTGAGCTGGCATTCCAGTCCTGAATGTGCTCTGAGTGCAGTCTGAATGTTGAATAGCAACGGACTTTCCCGACCACTCGCAGGCCCCTCTCACGAGCCAAAATGCACACCCGGGCCCCGTACCAAACTCCCGGATCGCCCTTCTCGCAAACCCTCCTCGCTGCCCCTGTCTTGCCATAGTCTGGTGACTGGATGAGGGTTGTATCAATTCCGCGTGCTCACCCGGGACATCCCTGGCAAGATGCGGTTGAGCTATTGACATCTGGTGCTTGGCCGAGAATCACATGGTCCCGACAGCCCGAGTCACGCAGTTCTCCTCTGTATAGAATGGTGAATTGTAGCGATGCAATGGTATGGGGGGTGCAGGAATATTTTTCCCATGTGCGGGAGGCGTTTGTGGCCGAAGTGGTGAGGTGGTGAGCGAGGTGTGAAGTTAGGTAAAGTGCCAGTTGGGGATTGGTGTGCAGATTTGAACAAAATAATGGTGCGTGATGCCCGTGCGTGGGTTGTGCAGTGTGTAGTGGAGGGAGTGTGGTGGTTCTGAGCCACGGGGGGCTGGGGGGGGGGGCGTCGTGGTGTGCTTATTATCAATCACATTTTGAATGGCGTGTGTGCTTACTTACTTGTTTTGAACCAAGGCAGAAAGGAAAGGGTTGGAATAGAAATCAGAAAATGAGATCGAGAGAGTTAATAGACCGAAGTACGAGACCCACACAATGCACCTCGTCCCGTCAACCCACTCGACATGAGGGGAGGTCTGATTGCACAAAGACTAATGAAATTACTGCCTGGGGATCACTGTATTTTGAGTGCCATTGCCTTGGAGGCATACAGTTTTGTCGAACTGCAACAATATATTGTACATTGTTATGGATTTCAGAATCGGATCCGACTAATGCACATAACATCCAGGTCCTCAGACAGTTAATTCCATCAACGCATGTTCAGAATAGACCCATCCCCTTGTCTGGTAGGATTCTAAAATAAACATGGGGGTTTAATGAAAATTGATCAAATATTTACAATGGCAATAATTCAAAGTGTAATGATAAAACTTGCGAACTTTAATGCAGACGGGGAAAACGAAATAAAAGAAAATCCTCCCTTTATTCTGGCACTTAGCTTTGTCCAGAGATGGTCTTTTATGGACTTGGTGATGGAGCCACGTCATCCTGCGCAGGAAGATGCACCCAGAATGGTGCCAAGCTGCTCTTTGCGGTCACGTACGTGAGATAACTTGTGAGGCGGGATTCAACGCCAGGGCTCACCAACTGCCATGCAGCTTCTTCTCATGAACAAGTATATCGAAGGTTCCTCTCTTACACGAGATCTGCTCACAATGATCGCCCACCTTCCTCCTTGAAAACACAACGGGATAATGACGAGTTTGGTGGACTCCTCTTCCTCTCTTTCTCATCATCGTACAACTTCGCGACTCACCTGAAAAGGAATGGCCAGCGTCTTGCCCAGCATGCTTTGCACCAGCACGAACACGAGAATCGCGCAGCCATTTCGTCGTGCGGAGAGGAGAGCAAAAACGAGATCCTCTTAGTCGATTGTGTCCTCCATCTACTCTGTCCTCACATCTGTCCACTCTTCAAACCTGTCCTCCACATTCTCCCATCTTGCTCCCCCTCTTTCACGTCACACTGACCAATCACAAGTCTCGGGGGTGTGACTTGCTGGTATGAAGCCAGGAAGGTGGGGCTTCTTTCCTGCTTGGACATGCAGTAGTGCGATAAGAAGGAAAATTTTTGCTGGCTTGTAAATGCAAAAATGTAGAAAAAAGTCACGGGGTGGGGATTTACATACTCGGGGAAATTGGCCTTAATCCCTATCTATTTAACACAGCACCACCCCCTGTGTGGTGACAACACTTAAGCTCACAGTTTTCCTACTTAGTTTACATTAAGATGTCTCCAGCACATCCACGGACCTAGCAACTCTATACAATCCTCACTTTCCTATGAAAATCCTCGATATACCCCCACAACCGTGTATATATATATATATATATATATATATATATATATATATATATATATATATATATATATATATATATATATATATATATATATATATATATATATATATATATGAAAACGGAGCAGATGGATTTCCAGATCCTGCCACATTTTCTTTGCTTGTAACTTTTGAGATTTGCTCGAGCTCTGAATGTGACTTTCAAATGGTTCGTGAAATACGTTTGATCACATGCTTTGAATACAGACATCAGTGCTGTGTCAGCATTGAATAATACGTCATAATCATGTTCTTTTATACCTTTGACCTTCAGAAGCATGAGCCCTATGGAAATGAATCGTTCATGAAGTAAACTGTGTATAAGGTCAACTGCAAGCTTAAAATAATCTCAGCTTGGTGATTAGTTTGGAGAATGTGGACGGGAAGGTTAGGGACTGGCAAGATGCCCCAGAGTGATTTGCACTCACCTCTAAGCTGTCGAGCCGAGGTTCGCATCCCGATGCAGGTATAAACGATCATCCTGGTGAATCATCAGTGGTGTGTGCCGTCCCTCGGATGGATGTTAAACTGGGCATCGTGTCTGCTAGTATTAGTGAATGGACGTTAAAGATCCCACGGTGTCTTTTGCAAAGAGTGGACGAGTTATCACCGGCATCCTGAACAAATTACAAATCCTTGCCCGGGATGAATGCTGGGAAGGCAGTACTCAAATCGCCCAGCATGCATGAAGGGAGCACCGACGCTATGTGAAGAGTAAAGCACGCTCATGATGACCATGATGAGGATGTTCAGGAAAACAAAAAGTAATTCAAAAGATAAAATCTCATTTGAAGATCCTCTTCTCATTTCTCGACTATACGTCAAGCAATCCGATCTCTTCTATTCTTGTGACGCCCCTCATCAATCAGCCCCCACCCTCTGTTTTCTTTCTTTCTTTGATTCTTGTGACTCAACGATTCGTTTGCAGTGTCCATGTGTTTTCATCCGTCTGTTCTACTTTTACCCTCTGCCCGCCTGTAAAGATGAAACCCTCTATATCATTGAACTCCTCCAGGAGCATCGACTTTTGTAGAATAACAAAGCAGTCATGGATATTTGTTGAACATTACACCGCATTCTGCTTTTGTTTCTCTTCCTTTGCTTGTGTATATGAGCTGTTCCACAGTAATATGCTACATTTAAGGGTCTTGTCTTCAGGAGCAATCACAGAATTCCTAAAGTATCCATAGAATACCACCAACATGTTTTTAGGTGCATATAAATGTAGATATTTACTATTTATAGCAAAACCACTATTGCCCTAAAATTAAAGCGTGCAGATGTAATTTTATTCACTGTGATGGGAATAAATCTTTGTCTAAAGTGTTATATTAAAAACTAAATAGATTCACCAAGAGTTTTATATGAACACATACGTTTTTGATTGAGACTGGTTTATATTACATGTGTAAAAAGACTTTACTTATGATATCCCACACCCTGAATTTGCCAAAAATATACTTTAATGTGAATGCTGGGGGGGGGGGGGGGTTGAAAACAGAGTAACAATCGTTATGCTCTCGATCAATTCGTTATGAAAGAAACAAAATGCTCAAGCTGCACAACCTTTAAAAATACGGTCTTGTTATTTTTGTGATAACATAACTTGACCTAAATGACAAATGTGGAACAAAGGATAACATTAGTGGTAAGTCCATATCGCCGTAAAAGCTGTACAGAAATCTGGCTTTCCGATTGCGGTCCAAAGTCACGTTTGTTACAGAAGGCTTTGAGCCATTTCTGTTAATGAAGACAGAACACCCCATCAATAAATTGTGCTGGGTTAGATTATCTTCTTACTGTTGGAGTCCAGTAGTGGAGGGGTCAGTCTTTTATTTCCCCTCATTTGCAAGATAAACTGGACACACTTAATGTGGACTATGTATTTAACACAATGGTTAGCCATTACTGTGGAAAGGCTCATATAGTGTACGAGAAAAGGAATCTGCCTCAAATTCACTCCTTGAGGAGACAGAAATGCAGCGTTACACTCGCTATGACTGCCTGACTGGATTACATTATTACGCAGTAACGCGTCGTGACTATGACGTCATCATTTCACTTCCCCCTCTCAATTTCGAAACTATAAATTTATTGACGTGTCATTAATACCGTGTGAAGATGTTCCCAAAATCCTTTGGCCATTGAACATGGGGAGCATTCGGTGTTGGATTCAAACTTGAATAATATGAAACGAGTCCTCATGACCCCCCCCCCCCCAATGTGCTCTGGGCACCCGTGTGCACCATGACGTGGGTCATAAATTACAGGCTTGATCGAACACTCATGAAGACCGATCGACCAAAACAACACCGGTTTGTCCAAAGACTTTGTTGCATTCTTCATGAAGCCAGGACGTGCGATCACTCTCGGGCCATTAACATAGACATCTTTCACCTTCAAGTGGACCTTCCGAAATAGGTCTTACATCAGCATGGTTGAAGGTTAGAGACGAGCACCGCTGCAGGAGGACCGACCCTTACATGTGATCTTCACGGTGGTTATATAACTTTAAACTCGAGCGCATCATGACATTAATGAAGAATGAAATCGGCATGCGGGCATGAGCAATATATTTGAGACATTCCTTCTTTTTTTTCTTTTTTGCTCAGCCACCTGACAGCGAGCATCATTTGATAAAAGGTGGGACGAGCAGCAATTTACTTATTTCACTATTGCAAAGTGACAATGAGCTATATATGAAGGCGCTCACGCTCAGGTTGGGAACTCTGCTTGGTTCCACAGAATGAGTTTGAATCGCGAAGTCGCAGGTGATGCTGTTTGGCAGGTGCAGGTTCGATTGGCTCTTCCAAAAAAAAATATAAAAGCATTTGCTCGTAAAAGGGCAAGAAGGTGAAGAATGCATTGCTAGCATATATGAACTTGTCACAAGGGCACGTGTTACATGGTGAAACTGTATAATGTTATCTTCCTGCTGCGATGTTTCGCACGATTCAATAACAATTGTGAGGCGGGCAAGGTGGTGGTGGTGATAGTGGCGATTGGGGACATTCGGGGACGAGATGAGAACTGGTGTGTATAAAATATTACAATGGCACCTTCATCTCGTTTTTAAACACCGATTTCCACCCTTCTGGTCGAGAACATCTCTCGATATCCATCTCAGGTTGGAGGTTACTTTGCTTTTAAAAGGAAATGTTTTGGTGAATGACATGGATCTAATTGCAACTATCACAGCAGGGCCCAGTTTCTGAAATTCAGGCCTGAGGCATGGCAGGTGGTTCTTTAAAAAAAAATTTTTTGGGTGTATTGCCTGTTTGAAGAAACACCTAATATATATACCTATTGCACACACACACACACACACACACACACACACACACACACACACACACACACACACACACACACACTACTGGGGCATGCTTGCGTAGATCGATCCGCCGCGACAACATCGGCATGCAAACATAATAAGGACAAGTAGAGGTCCATTCAAAGTCCACCACCCCCATGCCAAATAAATAAATAACATCCCCCAGCACACGACTTCGGCAACCTGCAATGCCACCGTGCAGCACATGGAGATGAAATTTGGATGGAGTGATGTACAATAATTAATTTATTAATTGCACAATTAAAACAAATGAATAATAATCGTAAAATAACTAATTTCTTCATCGATGAGCTAATAATATACCTAGCCCACTGCTAAACAACCCAAACAGTAACTTTTTGAAAATTAATTCATCAAAAAAAAATTTATCGATGAACTGATTAATCAATAAATCAAAAACACCCTTTATAGCCAAATCACTTGTTCAATGTCATGTCCAAATATCGACTTCCAAGCTCAAAAGGTGCCTGAGATATTGCCCAGATGAGAATAAAAATAAATAAGTAATAAATAAATCGATGATAATTAAGAAATTATCAATTAATTGATTAATAAACAAATAAAAATACGTTTTTTCCAAAGTACATCTTCACTTTTGTCCCTAAATTTCAGCTTCCGAGCTCAAAGGATGACTGAGATATCGACCAGACAAACAAGAAAACAAACAACCAAGAAAACAGAGTAAAAACCAAGTACTCCCTTCCTTGGGTGTGCAGGGATGATGTCATGCATCTCCTGTATATGGAATTAGGAGGGAGCAGAGTACAATAGTAATATAAATAAACATTTAAATAAAAAAATCACTCATTGAGCGACATTTGGCAAAACAGAACAAAGTAGAAAGGCACTCAGAGCGCATACCTCTGCTAGGCTCAACAGTTTATGTTTTGTATCCCAATGATGAGCTGGATCTGAACCAAAATCTAATCCACTTGTTCTCGTCACCTAACCAACTCATCCACCTGGTTTTGTCACAACTCGTCCACAACTATTTGAGATGTCATGAAAGATATATCATTTTGGCTCCATCTTTCAATTTTAGAATCAGGCCTATGTTGACCTTTTGACATTAAAAATAATTTGTGGCTGAATTCATTGACCTGATATGCAAATCCTGTTCAAATTTCAAGTCAATCGGATGAAAATTGAGGTTTATATAAATTTGAAAAAGTTGTTGACCTTTGGCCTATGATTACCTTCTGAATTTTTGACCTTACAAATAAACATGATTGTCGGACCACCAACTCCCTCATTTGGTGAAGTTCCGTGAAGATCGGTGTAAAATTTTCTCCGCCCCATCCCTCTCCCTTCCACAGATCTAATGTCTCTGTTCCCCACTGTTTTGTCCTTCCCTCTCCCACCCCTCTTGTCTCCTCACCCCCCCCCCCTTGTTGTGCGTTGTATGTTAGCTCTCATATGAACCTCATCAATGTATACAAAAATAATAACAATTGTAAATTAAATAAAAACAAATATTTACTTATTTAGAAATATAATAAATAAAGCAATTTTTTTTAAAAAAACAATTAAATAAAAAGCATCGAAAGAAAACTAATTAAATAAATAAATAAAATTTAAATATTTTTTAAATGAGAAATTATTACATTAAAAAAAAGCAAGTTATAAAATGAGGCAGAAGAGTCCCTTGTTACCATTGCCAAACAACCAGTTCCAGTGGCAAGGCCCAGTCACACCTTGACGTTTTAGTCAGCTTATGCCGATTTTTGAAAAATTTGTCTAAAATGCTAGCACACGTCGAATACGTTATGGGTAAGTTTTGGAAACATTGAGAGCACGTTGAAAAACACTGCCATACGTCGTAGTACGCTGGCTTTCATCGTTGTACTTTGCGGTTGTCCTCAAATTTTAGCATGCTTGAAATTTTATGACTTATGCCAGCGTATGACTCACGTTCCGCTACGCTGGCCATAAGTTGTAGGCACGTTATGCGATCGTTGACGCACTTTAATTGTAAGTTAATCATAAGTCGAAACACGTCGAGGTAATGTTTAGCATACCCGAAACTTATTTCTAACCTATGAGTAACGTGTTGTAGGCACGTTACGCGATCGTTGACACACGTAAACACACGGTACTTCTAAGTTACTCATAAGTCGAAACACGTCAATGTAATGGTTAGCGTCAGTGTTCCAGATTCCCTGTTTTTTTTTTTTCTTTGGTATGACGGTGATGTTGACACTTCGATTTCTAGTGCGGTTATGATTTAAATCGTTGAGCGGCAGCCTATTAATTATATTATAACTGCACTAGAAATCGAAGTGTCAACATCACCGTCATACCAAAGAAAAAAAACAAAAAAAAACAGGGAGTCTGGAACACTGACGCTAACCATCACATTGACATGTTTCGACTTATGAGTAACTTACAAGTAACTTTTGTCGACGTGTGTCAACGATCTCATATCGTGCGTACAACTTCCCATCGCATGCGGAACGTATGAGGCATACGGCAAGTACGTCGTAAAATGTTTAACACGTTTAAAAGGTCAAGACGTACTCCACTTACGACGACGTATGATAGCGTACTTTAACGTTCTATTCACGTATACCAAACTTACCCATACCGTATTCGACGTGCGCTAGCGTTTTAGACGCATTTTTCAGAGGTCAGCATACGCTGGCAAGATCGCCAAGGTGTGACTGCGATGTTGACACTTCCATTTCTCCGGCGGTTATGATTTGTCATTGTGCAGCAGCCTTTTAATAGGCTACGCCACATCATCGTCGGCGATACGTGCAGCGCGCTATGCATAAGTTAGACTATCGTTGGGCATAGGTTGTGAAAGCCGACAACAGGCTAAGCATTCGTTGGTATAAGTTATCTATAAGACAACGAAACGTTCTGTGTCCGTTACTAATACGTTATGCATACGACCAACTCGTTATAAATACGTCCGAATCTTAAAAAAAAAACATTAAAAGTTCAGCGTAAGCCAGCGTTTTACAGACATTTTGACACGTTGCCATTGCTGGCTAAAACGTCAATGTGTGACTGGGCCTTAAGGTCCATTGTCTTGGGTCACATGACTTGCAGTAAGTATACAGTCTGCACCAATGTTTTATGTTTGATGTTTGATGTTTTATGTTTTATTCGAGGATATTTTCATTTGCTTTTTCCAACTGTTTTGTGATTTTTTTTTTCCTAGGATATTGGCTTTGAGTTGCATCAGTACACAAAATTTCAGCTTTCTCGCCTACCTCGAAGGCACTAAACATTTATATCAGATTATAAGGGGGTTGTCAGGTGCTTCAAAGGCCAGGTGGTTCGAAAGAACTATATACTGTACTTGCGGAGTATGCTTACACATTGTTATGGTCACATTGTGTAAGTATACGAACCGTGCTTCCCCATTGTCTCAGGTTGCTCACCTGCATTAGATTTTTTATTTATATTTTAATTTATCGACGCTTTATAATGGTTCTGTGATTTTTACCGGTGTATCGGCTTCAATGTCTGTCGGCACACAAAATTACCATGCTTCCCCATTGATTTGGTCGCTCATCTGCATTTTTTTCAATCATTTGGTTTTTCCATTTATTTATTTTCATTCATTTATATATTCATTGACGGATATTTTCCGACAGTTCTGTGACATTTTTTTTCCAGTGTGTCGGCTTCGATGTCCGTTGGCACGCAAAAATTCAGTTTTCTACATCACCCAGAAGGTACCGATCTTTAATATCAGTCAATGAGTCAGTCAGTCAAGGGTTATAAAAAGCTTTCTATATTAGATATGCAGTGCCTTTAGAAAGTACTCACACCCCTTGACTTTTGTCACATTTTGTTGTGTTAGACTTACAGCCTGAATTAAAAATGGAATAAATGAAAACATTTTCGTCATCGATCTACACAAGATACCCCAAAATGACAGTGAAAACATGTTTTCAGAAATTTTTACAAATTGATTAAAAATAGGACTGCAGGTCCTGAAGCTCAAATGAATCAGGAGCAACAGTCAATGACGTCATAAAATATCGACATTTCGTTCATGTGTAGAATCTGCTCACGTGATTGGTTGAATGGAAGCCCTCTCAATGCTGATTACAGCTATTCCTTTGGCTAGATGATGCATGCAAATGGACAAGAGAGGTCCCTTTGATGTTTTGGTCACAAATTTGGAACCGCCATTGGAATACATTTGAGAAAGTGTATCACCAGAACGAGGAGAAATGGGTACATGTACGTTTATTTATGTGAATATTGAAGATATCACAGGTGAACAAATTTGTACGTGATGGGTCATCACCGATACGCATGAGAAAGGAAAGAATTTTACATCCCTACTTTGACTTTAGGGCCTTGCAAGCATAATCCAAAGAAAGTTTCAACACCAATATGTCAGCTCATTAAATATAAGATTAATTTTTCCAAGCTTTCGAGCAATGCTCTTCGTTGGGCTTTTAAGTTTCATTGAAATTGTGTGTGGTTTCGGAGGGGGGGGAAGAGAGAGAGATAGAGAGATAGAGAGATAGAGAGATAGAGAGATAGAGAGATAGAGAGATAGAGAGAGAGAGAGAGAGAGAGAGAGAGAGAGAGAGAGAGAGAGAGAGAGAGAGAGAGAGAGAGAGAGAGAGAGAGAGAGAGAGAGAGAGAGAGAGAGAGAAAATGAAAATATGCCGATGGGGGGGGGTTCAAATCCCCCCACAGACCCCAATACACCCCTTTTAATGCCGTGAGCAAACTTTGGTACATCACAGATGGTTGTGGTTAAGTTTCATCGAAATTGTGTGTAGTTTTGGAGAAGAGAGCAAATACATATTTGGGGTGGTTCAAACTCATCCCTCCCCCATAATGAGTGCAGATTTTGATGTTGTCAATAGACCTTCATTAGGCATCAGATATGAAGCTTGTGGTGAGTTTTATCAAAATCATGTGCTTGGTTCAAGTGATAATGAGTGAAGTGTTTACTGACTGACTGACTCACCTACGGACAATGCTTGATTACATAATCTCACCTGATTAAAGTCCAGGTGAGGTCAAAATGAAAAGCTGAAATGTCTTGCATCAATAAGTATTCATCCCTCTGAGTCAATACTTTTGTAGAAGCACCTTTTGCAGCGATTACAGCTTCAAGCCTTCTTGGGTATGTCTGTATGAGTTTTGCACATCTGAATTTGGGGATTTTCTCTCATTCTTCCTTTCAGATTTGCTCAGGCTCTGTCAAGTTGGATGGGGAGCGTCAGTGAAGAGCAATCTTCAAGTCTTTCCACAGATTCTCAATGGGATTCAAGTCTGGGTTTTGGCTGGGTCACTCAAGGACTTTCACGTCTTCTTCTGAAGCAATTCCAGTGTTGCTTTGGCTGTATACTTGGGGTCCTTGTCCTGTTGGAATGTAAATCTTCGCTGCAGTCCAAGGTCCTTTGCAATCTGCTCTCTGAGTGAAAGACCCTTGCCTCACTGCCATCTCAACTCTCCTCTTCTTTAGTTTCTGGCTATGGCCCCTGGTCCCATCACCGTTTATATTGCTGAAAAACTTTTCTGCATTTATTTTGTCTACACTGTTCATTATCTTAAACGAGCCTGGTATGAGCTTAACAGATAAGGTGGCTGGCTTAAGCTCTTAGGGTCTTGAGTTCGTACCACTGTTGTGCTGTTGAAATAGCACCAGCTGTGTTGACTCAGCCTGTCATCCTTCTGAGGTCAGCAAAATGAGTACCAGCTTATTGGTAACAGGGGCACTGCATCAGTGGCACTGCTGTGCTTCCAAAGATGATGCAACCAGCAGCCATATGCTGCATAGAAAACAACATTTATTTAAAATGCCCCTATCAGATCACCTCTTTTTAATATACCGTATCAAGTCCCTTCTCCCTCAGCCTGAAAGGGACTTTCTTTTGATGCTGAATTTTGACGCCAGTTGTCTCTTCTGCATTGTGAATTTTAATGATAAAGGACATGGTGTTTTATGCCAAGGGTAAGCTCTTTGGCTGGAAGCACAGCCATACCGCAAGTTTTCTTCCATATCGGTCTATGGTATCGTTTTGAAAACGTTGCCTCATTAGGATCGTTTGTGGTCTCTGTCAATGCCAGAGATGTCCCATGACGGTTCCTTGGTGAGCCTCCTGTACGAGACTGAGCCAGATCCGATTTCATACCCGCTTGAAGGTACCGTAAATCCACTGGCGTTCTCACCATTACTCCATTGGTTATTTCTTTCACCTGCCAACTTGTAAATGCATGAGGCCATTAAACCTGAAACTATATTTGGATGGCTCTTTTGAATTGTCTATTTTTCTGATTCATAAAAAGGAAACCCTAAAACATTACGTGCTACCTGCCAAACGTGTAAAAATACGAAATCAGAGTGCATGTTATCTTGGAGGTCAAAGCAACACACGATGCTTTCAAAAGTCATGAATTTTATTTACTTGCTATAAAAAGCCTTGGTACAGGTCGTTTGAAATCCTTGGGGGGGGGGGGGTGGAGTGGGGGGGGGGGTCTCCACTCATCTTCAATCATAGCCTGGCCCCTTAATTTTAGGAGCATTTGATTGATTGTTTGACAATTGTCATGAAGCTCAGGTGTTGTGTTTGCTGTTTGTCGAGCATGGAAAATTGCATCCAACAAATTGCACTGACCCTTGCCATCGGTTTTGAGCACGGTGTACTCAGACTCGTAGTTTCATTAAACCACATTTCTGAAAAAATCTGAGAAGTTCAAAATGTGTGTCCAAGACTAGAGCGTTATTGCTATGTACGACCTCATCACATGAGTGGAAACCGTAGGTGTGAAAGTCATATTGCTGTTCCATGGACTATACAGGGTGGCCATAAAGTCTGGAGACATCAATAATATTATGTCATTCTGTTAGAGTTGGTTGGATGATAATTTCTCTTAAGCCCCGGGCGCAATGGATCTTACGAAATTTTGTCATGGTAGACCCATAAAATATTTGTCGTGGCCAGATCTTGCAACATGCCCAAAATCTATTTTGAGTGGTCACAAGGGCTACGACACATTAAAGATGGTTTGGCGATGGGGACGCGACAGAAAAAAATATATGTCGTAGGTGTGTCGCAAGTCAGTCGTGCGACAGTCGTGCGACAGTCGTGCGACAGTCATGGGGCCATCGTGAGTTGTCAGGCATTGTCGGGGGGCTGTTTTTCACGTGATCGGGTCATGGTTCACTCGTGGTACGCGCGTGCGACAGTTGCACGACTGTCGCAAGACTGTCGCACAACAGTGGTGGGACGCTCCCGCGTCCGTCTCCCTACTATATAATGCAAGACTATCGTAGGACAGACTCACGACAGCCACAAGACATAGATACCACAAAAAATCGTCGAACAAAAAAGGTGCATGTCCAATTTTGCCTCATGACGGCAAGTCGATGCCATGATGCTCAAAATTTCGTAGGACTGTCTTGCGACGACCCCCAATGACCCACGATTTGCCCAAATTTTCTGTCGTGTCGTGGCACAAATGCATCGTGGGTTTGTTGTGACCGTGGGTTTACTGGATTGGACGACGTGGCCCTGTGGAGTGGGCTGTACACTCGCCAGATCTGAACCCCCGTGATGACTTCTTCTGGGGTATGCTGAAGGTGCAGGTTTGTTTAAAAATCAGACACTAATCATCTGAGACAACGCATCACTGTGCATGTGCAGGGATTAATGGAAATGCTCCATTAATGCACCGCGTTCATTACAATTTTGCACAGCACATTGAACTGTGCATTTCTCATGAGGGACAACAGATTGAACATGTCATGTATTGTCATGCAATGCCAATAAACCATTTATAATGTATATTCACCAATGTTTCCAGTCTTTATGGCCATCGTATTGCTGCATGTGAAGGCAACAGAGTCGATCTGTATTGGCGGACTGGTGGAAGAATGGATGACATCAACAGGACGTTGATTGAGGTATGTTCAGCAGAATGAGAAAGAAGGTGAAGTTCAGACGTGAACCCTTCGTCAGAGCACAAGAGTAATAGTTCGGATTCTGAATGACTTCCGATGTATTTGTTGGCAAGGACTTCGATGTGTATGCAGACACCTGCTCGCTAATCATTCCCAGGTGCTGTGAATACATCTGGAAAATCTTTTCAAAATCAGTCTGATTTCAGTATTCCTGAAATGAGGAATTGAGAAGAGTGAGTTTACTTCACACAAAAGGGAAGTGAAATGAATAGTCCACACAATGCACAAAATCTGCTGAATACGAAGTCATCATCAGCAATTTTGATGTAATTAAATCACAATTCCTCGGAGAAACATTAGGGTGACTGAGAATTTATGAATGCGAAAGAATTTGCTTTTGTGGAAGCATTTATTTTTATCATTGGACGGAGAATTACTAAATCGTTGGCATTCAGCCGCCATCGGAGCAAACTTCCTCCAAAAGCAAGCAACTGACCGATATCTGATGTACTTGCCATAGCACCTCTGGAGCTGCGTCTGATTTATATTCGATGATAACCTTGGAATATTGTCTCCTCTGCATGACACAAGCAACAGACGGGGATTAAAACCTGAGCGGATTATATTATCACGGAACGGAGGTAGAAGTGCCGAAATGTATGTTTGATCAATGCTGACTTCTACTCGATAGAAACATGATTTGGCTGAATCATTTATTTGTGTATTTCGTATCATTTTTCTACTTTCCTTTTTGTGAGCCACCATGCATCAAAAAGGTTCCAAACCTGAATTTATACACACACAAACACACAAACACACAAACACACAAACACACACTCACATTCACATTCACACACACACAGATTAATCGGATGTCTGTCTCTCTGTCTGTTCACGTTTTTTGCAAGGACTGCTGGACCGACAACCACCAAATTTGGCACACAGCCTAAGTCCAAGCTGGTGATTGTACTAAGGGTATTTTCATTCACCACCCGAGTCTTTAAAGATCATTTTTTCTGGATTTTTCATTTCTATGCAATTTCATTGGTTAACAGATATCACGTGACATAACATAGCCAAAGGCCAGCACACCTAATTCGTCGAGCTGTGTCTTCCACCCATTGGCTCACTGCAGAGCTGGCCTGACTCCACCCACAATTAGAACTTCACTAAATAAATATTACATTCACCGTTTTCGTGCTGTGGTAAGCCAAAGCTATATGTGACGGTAAGTGGTGCACAGTACGTTCCTATTCACAATCGCCACACCACGCCATGCCCGTCCCTTGAAGATGTGTACAGTATGTCTAATAAATATATCTCACCAGACGACCGGTGAACCCGTTGGGTTCCTGCTGTGACAGCGGTTGATAAAAAAAATCATTAAAAAAAAAAATGTCACCCCCAGGGTGACCAGTATCTTGCCAAAATGTGAACATGAGTGACTTATTTATTCGATTGAAGTTACTCAAAAAATAAGGGTTTTGTCGACCTTGATGCTTGACCTTTTTGTGACCTTGATCTTTGACCTTGACCTTTATATTTTCGTTCGGTTAATGGTATCTCTCCAGGACCATTGTACATGAAATATCAAGAGATTTTGATGAGAACTGAGGAAATAAAATTTTCATGAAAAATCCGTTTTTTCGTCATGACGTCATCAAATGACGTCATAGCGTCAAACTTTTGACATATCTGGAAAGCACGTATCAAGCGCTTTCATATGAGGTATTACTCGATATGGTATCTAAGATTTCAAAATTTGACCTTGGGGTCAAAAACTTTCGACCTCCAGCGCTAATCATGAAGGTCAAGGCCAATCGCCACCAAAAATTAATCAGCTGAGCGCCAGACCATGAACTATATTCCCATGAAGTGTGAAGACGATCCGATCAAAATTACTCAAAAAATAATGGTTTCGTCGACTCCCCTGATTTGCGACAAAGTGACCTTGACCTTTGACCTTGACCTTCAAAATTTTATGCGCTGAAAGGGACCTCTATAGGCCTCTGATATGGGAAGTTACAAAAATTTCCAATGATAACTGTGCTCTGCAGAGTGATCGATACGTGATTACAGACCAAAAAAAACATACAAGCTGACTAACATATCTTGCAAAAACTTTGTTTTGGCAAGATAACAACAAAGAAAAAAGATAGCTCAAGCGAACTATACTGCTGAGGTTGTTTGCATTGATCAAATAATCCCGGAGAGTACTTGACTGAATCGGCAATTGATTTTTTTCATAATTTTTTCGTTGCCCGATTTGAACGAAACTTTTATTGAGCGTCAATCTGAAAGAAAAAAAAAACGGAGAAAAGAAAGTCGAAGAAATTATTGTGCGCAATCTTCTAAACACAATTTTATTTATTAATGAACACGGAAGTATTAGATCAAAATGCCGATGTTTATTTTATGCTTAGAAATAAATTGTTCTTTGTCGATACTAAATGTTTGAGATTTTAAAATAGATCATTTCAAGAAAAAAAAAGATAGCTCCAGCGAACTATACCGCTGAGGTTGTTTGCATTGATCAAATTATCCCTAAGAGAACTTGACTGAATCGGGAATTGAGTTTTTAATATTTTTTTTCGTTGCCCGATTTGAACGAAACTTGATACTGCACACCACAGGAGAATGGTGAGTAAGGTGCCTCTAAAATTTTTGCGCTATCGTGTACTGTTTTGGCTGTATTTCGGGAACATAATACTTGCATACATACATAACTACATACATACATACGTACGTACATACATACATACATACATACATACATGAGGAAAGTTTTAGTAATGTATAGATAAATAAGATTCATCGGAGGTCTGTTTGTCTGTTTGTTCGCGTTTTTTGCAAGAACTGCTGGACCGACAACCACCAAATTTGGCGCACAGACGAAGTCCGACCCGGAGCTTGTCCGAAGTGTATTTTCATGCACAGCCTCAGCCTTTAAAGACCCCCAATAACCCATAAGACCTTTTTTTAACATGCTTGAGAGAAAACTTTTTACTTGCCTGGGAGTTAAGATGCAAAGACCCATAAGACTCTTAAGACCACTGAATTCCCCAAGCACAATTGAGACGCGTTAAAAACCCGAATACCCCAAAGATCCTTTGGACCCCAAAGATGGTTAAGATCCCTGAGAATTTTGATGACTCCTAAGACCCTGAATACCCTTTAAGATCCTTAAGTCTTCAAAGACCCCGAAGAACTGTAAGACCACAAAGACCCTCTAAGACCTCAAAGACACTTTTACACCCCAATAACCTGTAAAACCTTAAGACCCCTTTAGCCACTTGTGTTCCCTTAAGACCCCTTTACCCAACCCAGTCAATGCCGGGTACCCTGTCAGTGTACATATATATATATATATATATATATATATATATATATATATATATATATATATATATATATATATATATATATATATATTCATTTCTTCAGTACCGAGAGAAAGTCTACACCCCCTTTCAAAATTTTCACCTTTTGTTGCCTTGTAGCCTGGAATTAAGTTACATTAAACCAAACTTTTTCTGCCTTTATTTACACAATGTAACCCACAACTTCCAAGGGAAAAACAAATTCCACAAATTTAAGGTAGTTAATTAAAAATACAAAACTAGAATATCTTGGTTGGATTTGTGTCCATCCCCCTGAGTTAAGACTCGGTGGAAGCTCCTTTGACAGCAATTACAGCTGTGAGTCTGTTGGGATTGGTCTCTACTAACTTTGCACACCTTGATTGGGCAATATTTTCCCATTAATCTGCACAAAACTGTTCAAGCTCAGTCAGGTGCGTGGGAGTGTTGATGGACAGTAATCTTCAAATCATGCCACAGATTTTCAAATTGATTTCAGTCAGGGCTCTGACTGGGCCATTCAAGTACATCCATCTTTTTGTTCCATAGCCACTCCAGTGTAGCATTGGCTGTGTGCTTCGGGTCATTTCCATGTTGAAATGTGAACTTCCGTCCCAATTTCAGCTTTCTTCCATAGGTCAGCAGGTTTTCCCCTGGGATTTTTCTGTATTTTGCTGTGTCCATTTTCTCTTCTATCCTGACAAATGCCTCAGTCCCTGCTGATGATAAACATCCCCATATCATGATGCTGCCACCACCATGCTTCACATCAGGGATGGTGTTCTTTGGGTGATGTACTGTGTTGGGTTTGTGCTAAATGTAGCGTCTTGCATTGAGGCCAAAAAGTTCCGTCTTGGTTTCATCAGACCACAAAACCTTTTGCCATATGGCTTCAGAATCTTCAGAGTGGTTTTTTTTGCACAGCTCAAACAGGACTCAAGGTGGGCCTTTTTTGAGTAATAGCTTCCTTCTTGCCACCCTACCATATAGGCCAGATTTGTGAAGTGGTTTGGATATTGTTGTCACATGCACACAGTGTGCAGTCTTTGCCATAAAGACATGTAGCTCTTTGAAAGTTGTCATTGGTCTCTTAGTGGTCTCTCTGACGAGTCTCTTCTTTGCTTGGTCATCCAGTGTGGAAGGACGGCCTGATCTAGGCAGGGTCTTGGTGGTACTATGTCTTCCACTTCTTAATGATTGTCTTGACTGTGCTCTCAGGGATATTCAAGGCCTTTGAAATATTTTCATTCCCATCCCCTGCTCTGTCTTTCCACAACTTTATCCCAGATGTCTTTTGAAAGCTCCTTCATGCTAATGGTTGTCTTTGCTGTGAAATGCACAATTCAGCAGAGGAAACCTACAGGAACAGCTGATTTTACTCTGACGTAATCAGAATCATTACAATTTAACACAGGTTGAAGTCAACTAACTTGGTGTGTGATTTTGAAGGTAATTGGTTACACCTGGGCTAATTTACAATTTATATTTTAAGGGGGGTGGACACTTATCCAACCAAGATATTCTAGTTTTGTATTTTTAATTAATTTTCTAAAATTTGTGGAACTTGTTTTTCACTTGTAAGTTGTGGGGTATGACGGATAAATAAAGGTGGAAAATGTCTCATGTAATTTAATTTAATTCCAGGCTATTAGGCAAGAAAAGGTTAAAAATTTGAAAGGGGGTGTAAAAATTTTGAAAGGACGGCATGCTGTTGAAGTCATGGGGAGTCACTCCCTTGGAGTGGTCCAATTATATGAAAATGCATTCTGGTCCTTCGAGATTTGGATGTGTGTGTTTGTTTCATCATGTTCTTCAGCCTTTGGGCTGAGGGGCATGTGTAAGCCAACGGGAGAATATTGCTGAACTGTCCTTTGGCCATGGGGTCAAGGTGCACGTCCCAAGCTGTTTAAATATTTTGTTTTTTTTTTTTGGATAAAAATGGTGCCTTCCAAAGATGCAAATAAGCCTGAATTCAGGATGGTATGCCAGTGAAGTCATAGGGACTCACTCCTATGGTGGGGTCCAATTATTTGACCATGCATTCTGGTACTTTGGGGTTCGGATGTGTGTGTGTGTTTGACCATGAGTCATTCCACCTCGTATCACCGGAGGCCTCCCAGTTGACCCCTCAGATTTACTTTAAACTTTCATAAAATATTTCCCTGATATCAAAATGAATCTGCATAAAATTTTCGGTCCATAGATGCGATGCGGTCAACTCCGAGATATTGAGGGTTGAAAATGTGGTAGTGGCCATATTTTTATGGTCGTTGCGAACATCACAAAATGAACGGCTACTTTTAAACTCCCACAACTTTTTTTTTAATATTAATGCTAGAGCTTTGAAATTTTCAGAGATTATTCTTCTATAACTGCTCTGTAAGAAACAAACATAAAACGGAGTATACCTCTATTAAATTTTATGACCTGATCAGTTGAAATCCAGAAAAGAAATGTTGGTTTTGTATGAAGACCCAACTTTGAGACCCCATATATTTTTATTGACCCATCCCAGAAGCTTGAATTTTTTTCATATAATAACTGTATGGTAGTAGTATTCAAATACATGTTTACTTTTCTTAATCAGTGATATATAATACAGTCATGATCCCTCAAAAATTGAAAATTTTCATTTTTGCCCGAAATTCAGGTGAGGATTGCAAATACATGACAAGGTATACCACTTCAAATTGTTCACCATTGGAAAGAGCATATTCAAGTTTACAAAAGTGTCAAATATCAAAGAAGTATATTTTTTTAATATATTTTCTATTTTTTTTTAAAACTGTTGTTCACATAGACGTGAATACATGAAGTGTGTGCATGGTGTGGGCACCATGGTAATCATGAATGATTAGTTCTACGATTCAAATTGATAATACAAAAATATATCACATACTGTAATAACAATGTAATAAAACATTTCACGTAAATGATTTGAATAGGTCCTTGATCTGCTTTTCCAAGTCAGGTGCGAGCTTTCACTGCCTCCCAGTTGACGTTAAGGGAGCATCAATAACTTTCATCACATGGACCAAATAAACCCAACAAATGTCCTCCCTTGAATGTAACTATATACACTGCTGACATCAGCAGATCAGCCACTATTCCCGAGTTCTACTTTTTAGCCCCAGCCAGATGAGTTAAGCTCTTGCTATTTACAAATGAGAAACAAAGAATTACAAATTCAAATTTCAAAGTATTGTGTTCATGGTATCCTAATAGCAGATGATATGCATGTACATTGTATATACATGTACTACATGTAAAAGGACTGTTCATTAAATAGCACACACAAGGCGCACAGCACTGGCAGAACATCATTTATTCAAATATTTTTTAAATATTGATAGAAACATTATACTTTACACATATGACCACCTATCCATGAGGAACAAAATGTTCACACAGATGACATCATAGGTCACATGGTTTTTACAGACATATTGGATTTACCCTAAAACACATAAATAATCTTCTTCTCCAGAACAGCTGGACAGATCGAGGGGAAACTTCACATACATTTTGCCCAAGGCATGCGTGTGCAAGATTGTTAAGGAATAATTTATGTCGCATGGTTTGGCAACTATATTGGATTTAAGAACAATATAAAATAATGTTTCTCTGGAATTGCTAAATCAATTGAAGTGATACTTCACAATTGTGATGTAGTCGTGATAGGAAATAAATGTTTTAAATTTCAACTTGATCAGACATATGGTCTGGCAGCCAGAACTATTTAATTTTTTGATCTTGGGGTTTTTTTTAGCCGCATCTCGCTTAGCGAACGCTGGCAATAAGAGCTCTGCGTTGTTGTTGTTGTTGTTGTTGTTGTTCTTCTTCTTCTGGTGAAGACAAAACCTTTAGGACTCGGCTCTTTTATATACAGGATCCGGATCTCCTTAAATACTAAACACCTGTACACATCCTCGCATTGAGGGTGCCTTTTGAGAGCGTCTATCATCAACTTCTAAATATATTCGGACATTTGCTTTAAAGTTTCGAAAAGTTCACGTTACTATTTAAAGATTATTCCATTTAATGTGTTGTAATTTCGTAAATACACGATTTTCTCGTCATGACTAGTCTCGCTATTGGCTCCATCAAGACACGTGACAAAATATAGGAAGGTGTTGTTATTGCCTTTAGAACGCGGCTCTTGGACACATTTGTCCTTGTTTTGTATAAGGCTGTGTGCCTGGATGGGTTTGAGGGTAGAGGAGCAGCAGCTGAAATGTGAATCATATCCAGGTTCCTCCTGATGACTTCATCCTTGCTTTTTGCTTGTTCGGGTTCCTTCTGAAGACACCAATGCAGGCCTGTACCTATTTGGTCTTCCATTTGATCTGAATTGAATTTATCTTAATCCCATTCTGAATTCAATTGAATAATAATGAAAAACGTCATGGGTCAGGATCAGGTGTCCAATCAAAGTGGGGTTCCATCAAAGCGGGATGTCCTGGTACCCGGTCATCACTGCCAGCAGTTATAAAGTGGCAGTTCTAATTATGTTTCATATTAATTACATAACACACCAGTAAACAAATGCCACACAAAAATACACCACATAAAACTACACAAGCAACATACAACACACCACACAAAACAAGTCCTGGCGAGGGTCCGCAATCTCTGCTTGCTCATTTTCTTGTTTTGCCTTTTTTTGGATAAAAAAGGTGCCCTCAAGAGAGCAAACAAGCCGGAATTCAGGATGGCATTCTGTTGAAGTCATGGGGACTCACTCCTTTGGAGGGGTCCAATTGTATGACCATGCATTCCGGCCCTTCAGGGTTAGGATGTGTGTGTTTGTTTGATAATGTGCTTTGGGCTGAGGGGCATGTCTATGTCAACGGGAGAGTCTTGTTGGACTGTGTGCTTTCACCATGGGTCAAGGTGCACATCCCAAGCTCTTTAAATGTTTTCATTTTTTTACCCTTTTGTTTGTGTAAAAAGGTACCATCAAAAGGGGCAAACAAGCCCGAAATCCAGATAGGCCGCTCCGTTTGATGTTTAACTGATGTTGACCATGTAATCGTTTGTTTGACATAGTTGCCATGCCAAGGTCTCTGGATTAGAAGTGACGCAAATAGAGCAAGTGGCGAGAAATGAATAGATAAAGTACGAAGGAAAAATGACAAAAAAATAAATTATTCGGGTCACATTTGTGCCGCCAGAGAACGTGGCTATCCAGTCACTCCAAGATTAATAACGAAAAGTGTTCCAAAGCCTGAAAGAAAGAAACGCAAATGAGAAAAGGGAAAGGAAGGACAAATGCCAAGGATGCAAAGGACCCTCACTGACATGCAAAGAAGAAGACGCGAGTTGCTCAACATTCTCTGGAAACCCTCTCAAGCTTCGAATTTCCGAGTCTCCGAGTCTGCGAAACCTTTCAGTCTCTCTCCCTTCTACCTCGAGTCTCCAGATCCGCCTTTTCTTGAGCCTGAACCACACACCGCCCACCCCTTCACTCGAACCTCACACCTCCCCTTGTCCATTCATAGGAGTTGCCTTGGGTTTGGGTTATGGCAAAATTTATGGTGTCAGGCATTTATGAAACCTACTTGAAGTGGTTTAGGGCATCTATGAGGAGAATGTGCTTGTGATAGCCTCAGATTTTGGCACGATATATTATCTCAGGCATTCATGAAACCTGTTTGAAGTGGATTTTGGAGCATCCATGAGGAGAATGTGTTCGTAATACTGTGAGATGTGGCAAATGGCCCTTATAGTTCAGTGGCTGAGTAAAATGATCTTTACATGCCAGCCAAAAGTGTCATATTTTCACTGAAACATCACATGGAACCATACTGTCGGAAAATCCATAGCTGCAAAAACAAAGTATGACGTCATGATGACGTTATTGTCACGAATGCATTTAATTAAGCGTGTAGTTTATTTCAAAGATTTAGATATAGATGGGAAATATGCCAGTTAAAATAATAAAAAAATGACCGTTTTACAGCCATTTTCCCTGCTGTGCAGGGGTTAGGCTTTTTCTTGAGGAAATGTTTTATGGCCGGATGCCCTTCCTGACGCCAACCCTGGTCGCCTCTTACGACACACAGGGATATGGTATACCTATTCTAACCGGGGCATACACCGGGACCAGTACACTGGTACTCACTTTGCCGACCTCAGATGGATGACAGGCTGAGTCAACCCCCTGGTGTTAATTCAGCAGCCAACGGGGCTTGAACTCAGGACCCTGGGATCCCAAGCCGCCACCCTAACCACTAAGCCAACACCAGGCTTGGGAAATATGCCAGTTGATCACTGGAAACTTCCATTGGATCATATTTTCAGACAATATATGCCTGTGGGGAAGAAAATGTACATAAAATATCAAAATAACGTTATAACGACATAATATTGACGTTATTTTCACAGATTCATATATAAAAGCTGAAAAATCTTAATGATTTCTCCAAACTGAGCCAGTTTTATTTTTGCTGCTCGAATTAAATGTTTAGCTGCTGTCAGGTTGTTATGGAATCACTGTAATCATGGTAATTACCCAATTAAAGTTGTTTATCACCTAATGATTGTCACATGTATGTATTTGATGTTTTATGCTTCACTCTTGTGTGCTCTCACCGATCAAACTCCACCGTTTGCTTTCAGGTATAACTAAACATGACTTCCAATACTGATTGGCTTCATTGCATCATCTGTCAGAAGAAGACTTCTGAAGACCCTCGTTGTCTGATGAAGAATCACTTCGACGTACATGCAATTTTTTTGCAGAACATTGAAGAATTCCAAGCTCTTGATTCTGCACCCATCAATGCCAGCATTGGGAATGTTATTACACAAATACTCCTGGAAAATGCTGCATCCTGGCATAAATATTGTCACCAAAAGTTCAATAAAACAAGATGGACACTACAGGGTCACTTGGTCCCTGTAGTGTCCTTGTTTACCCTGTGTACCCCACCCAATCCCTCTCCCTTCCACTGATCTCATGTCTCCATTCCACACTGGTTTTTCCTTCCCTCTTTCACCCCTCTTGCTCCCCTTGTTGTACGTTCTGTGTGTTAGCTCTCATATTACCTTGACAGTGTATACCAAAAAAAAAATTCAATGCTGGAGCATGCAAGTGCAAAGAGGCGGAAAAAAAATCAATGCATTCAGATGACGTGTGTCATCCAAAATGTCAGCCCTCTGCAGTAAGAAAGAGTATATGAATTTTCTGTGAGGATGACAGCAGTGAAGCCCTTCATGAATCCACCACATTCAACATGTACATGTAGTTAAGGACCATGGTCATGGAAATGAGACAAACACCTGTTTTTGAAAACATCCGGTGGTGACCTTGCGGCTCTTGAAGCTAAATACCAACTGAGCTGCTTGACAAAGGACCATACTCGATCGCTATAACTCATACCACAGAGAGCAGACCAGTGCGTCAACATCATCTGGAACAGGAGAGAAAATAACAATGGCACAGACTTTTGCTGGAGTTGTGGATTACATCAAAGATTCCATTGTGGAGGGAACCCATATGTTCACATCAGCCAATATTCATTGTGCTTATGAGCTTTCAAATTACGAAAAACAAAATGTGTCTGAAGGATGAGCTGCTTCAACATTTCACAGAAAGTGGGCTCCAAGAACAGTCAGACGGAAAACGTTTGAGCTTTGTATTTCCCGAAGGTATGCGACAGATGCTGTGTGACACTTATCTTGTTAGGGACTATAAATCGGAAGCCTTGGAAATGAAACACAATATCCAGTCTTCATCTGAATGTGTCGGAATGTTGTGATCCTGGTGAACAGTACTGCTTTGGCTTTTGATTCATTAAGATCACATATCGGGCCAATGAACAAATGCTTGATATGCAGTAGCCTTGAAGAGCGTCTTCTTTGAACACTATGATATTTTTAAGGAAGTGGTGAATTGGACAGTTACACAACGGGGTTGACTCTTTATGAACGATGAAAATACAAGTTGAATTAGGTGAAAGAGAGGTGAAATGTTTCATTGGAATTTAATTTACTTTTTCTGAGAACTTGAGAACTAAAGCACCAAAATACTAAATTAATCTCATTGTTTGCTTGCAAGTCACCTTGTTTTACACTGGACATTCTCCATATTTCCTGAATTATTTCACTGAAACGACATGGAATATCTTAAAACACCAATGTACAATCACTAACCAGCACATGACACAATTGCAGTCATTACACCAAACAATGAGCTGATTCACACGAAGTGTAGATTTGTAAAACAAATGTAA
>NC_140971.1:65891319-65903819 GCF_056783735.1 Eptatretus burgeri
TTATAAAAGTCCCCTTCAAATTTTACTTTTGTATTTGCTCTCATATCTGTATTGAATTGAATATACTTTTTCACCCAAGGACTTTGTTTAAATTTTAAAACTCTATGAATTTTAGCTACTCTCAATCCTTCTCTCAAAAACTGTTGTAAGCTTCTCTGATGCAAAACATATCCCTCTTTATCATAGAATGTTGTTAATAACTTTTCTGTTGATTTACCTTTAATATTAAAACTTTTATGATAATCACTTAACCATTCTTTCTTTGGGGTTTTTTTCTCACATGCAAAAGGAAGATCTTTATGCTTATTATGAAGATCACTCGGGTACCTAAAATCAACTTCAAAATAATAACCTTCTTCTTCGTCATTCAATTCCTCTTGAGAAGAAATAACAATATTCATCAAAGCCTTTTCATAATCCTTTTCTTCCACCCACTCTAATTTACCATAAGGCAGAGATTGAGACATTGCCCATCCATACAAATTATTAGCATCAAAATACATCAAATAATTACTATCTTTTTCACTATCATAATTTGGAAGATATTTATTATTTGCTTTAGCATATCTTTTTGAACATACTTGTGATATTCCACCTCTCTTGGACTTCTCAATCATCAAAAGCATATCAACATCACTGATTAAATCTATATCTTGTTTTGTCATTTTCAACATTGCACTCCAAGCTAAACCAGGAGCTGTGAAATAGTGGGCAGGATCTAATCCATAACAATTTTATGATGACAGAGTGATCTAAAAGCTTCAAACACATCAGCTAACAATAAAACATCTGTTTTTAGATATAAATCGTGATATTCTCCAAGATTCTTTATCTTAAATTATTTCCATATTTCTTGTGCGTGTTTATATTCCTTATCACTTATCTCTTCTTCATAAAGGTTATTATAGAAACTTTCTTTTGATGGAAGTTGTGTTTCTTTAAATCTCATAAATGAATCCATATAATCATAAGGATAAATTCCCTTACTTGTAAGAATTTTCTCATTACTTTGAATTTCATTCCTTGTTTGAATTTCCTCTCTCGTAAGAATTCCTTCTTTAATCAGAATTTCATCTTTAATCAGAATTTCCTCTTTAGTTAGAATTTGATTCATTGTTCGAATTTTCTTTATAATTAGAATTTCATCTTCAGTTAGAATGTCTTCATTAATTAGAGTTTCCTCTTTACTTTGAATTCTCTCTTTAATCTGAATTTCCTCTTTAGTGAGAATTTCCTCTTTTGGAAAGAATGAATTAAGATTTGGAAAAGAGTCCGTGGAGCTTAGATTTGATGCGAGGTGGGCTAGTGGTGTTCCCATAAACTTGTAAGAATCAAGAAACCGAATACGAGTTATAGGTTTTGTGAATATCATTTTTGTAAATGAAATATACTTTTGACTTGTGTTTGTTATGGCAGAAATATTCCCTGGTGTTTTTGAAAGTTCATTTATAAATAGATGTGTATCATAGTTGGCGCTGTTGTGAAGAAAGACTGGAATAAAAGAAGGTAATTTATAATTAAGATTACAACAGGAATGAGCGGGACCTCTATATTTACCAGTAAGATGACAATGATCCCTAACTTTAGACTCCTTAATTTCGCCCTCACAAATATGACAGATATTGTTCTTTGTAAATTCTAATTTTTCTTCTTTGGTTAATTTCATCGGTTCATTTGTTTCTTTCATTAATTTAGTGAGTCTTATACAATCCTTTTCTAATCGTTTTACAAACTCTTGTGAAGCTTTTTTTCCACGATAATGTTCAAGTTTGTTGTACTTTTCTCCAACAGATGATTTGATATAATAACAGAAACCACAAGGAATATGTTTTTGATATTTATTTGTATATGATTCTTTTGGATTAGGAGAAGCAGTATTTATCTTTTTAAGGATACACTCAAAATCAGCGTATATCACAAATGGGTGCATGATAGATTTATTATAATCTTCAAAAGAAATCTTTTCACCAGGTTTAGGCATTGTAATTACAGCTGATTTATGATTACTACAATATTTTGAATGTTGTTCTTATCGTTCTTTTGTATGAAATGAATTAAGACATCGCTTACAAGGATATATTTTGTTTGCTGTTCTGAATACCTGAGAAGAGATTAATCTTGATAAATTATTGATGTATGTGTAATGTGAATTCTTTCCAACACTAAAATATAAAAGATCAATGTGTGTTTCTTCATTTTTATAGTTGTTTGAAATTTTTATTATTTGAACTTTGTTTGTATCCGTTAATCCATATACATTAATAGAAAGATTATTCTTTTTCTCAAATTTAGGAATATCTGTTAGTGGCATTGGGAATTTAAAATCTTTAATGTCCAAGGTATTCTCATATTTCATATATTGTTTTACTCTTTCTGAATTACATTTTGGTGGATGAAAGTGAGCAAGAACAGACCAGAGAAAACATTTATTATCATTGTTCTTAATATTCACAACTGCCTTCTTTAGTTTTATTTCTTTTGGTAATTCAATATAAGAAGAAGCTTTAAGAGGGTTTGATTTTAGAATGTGTATATCTAAAAAGATGATTTTTTTAATATTGAATCCACTTCCTACCACTGTATTATCAACATCCTCCTCTTGTCTTGATAGTTCTTCATATTCCCACGATTCAAAAAATCTTGAAATGATGTTATAAAATGAAGATCTGTTCTCATATAAGGAGTTTGTTCTTCATCTTGTCTTTTCATATTCATTTTCACTCCCATATAAAACTTTAAAGTTTTCATTTCTTTTAATGTCTTTTTAATAAATTTTTCAACATCGGGTTTCACTATTTCAATTGATTCAGCTATTGATGATGGACCGGGTTCTCCAAATTGAAAAATCCTTATTTTTATATGCCCTTTAAATGCCCCATCAGTGTTTTCAATATAATAGTCTCCCTTTACTTCAAACTCATTTTTCTTGTGTTTTTGTGATTGAAGATGATTATTATAACTACTCTTCAAAACATCCTTTGAACAGATATCACAATGTTTTCTTTCCAACTCAAGAGGAGATATTTTATGAAACAGATTAAATGTGTATGTTGGTTCGGAGGTGTTTTCTATAATGTTTATATTCGTGATTACAAACATCACAGTATGTTGTATTCACTATATTTATATAATAAATCTTTGCTTAAACTAAAATTTTCTTGATGAAAATTTCGTTTATTTTACAGGTGAATCTGTGCTTAAAAACATTTTATCCTCCAACTTTTTCACTTAATAAATACAATGTTTCAAGACACAAAAGACAAGTTTCAATCAATCTCTTCATTTGTTAAAGATACTGAGAAATATGTCAAGGATGTAAAATTGAACAAAGATAAATATAACAACTATTGGATAAAAACTATTATGGTAAATAATATGAGTTCTTCAATTTCCTTCAGTGGAAGGGCTTTTAGTATACCTGGTAGAACATCAATTAAAGTATCTCTAACAAAAGTTTCTCCTCTCCTTCTAGTAATATATTCAAAACTAGAAAAAGCAATGAAACAAGAAAAAGTATCAAAAAACAAAAACCTTATGGATGAAGCTTTAGAAAGAAAAGATAAGACCATCTGTAATATGCAAGGAGAAATTTGTATTTTTTTCAACAACCCTAACGATGTAAATCCTGATGAAATAAAGGATGTTAATATATCAGGTGAAATGACATTTCGTTCAATAGTAATTAACGATCATTTTAAAATTACATTTAATATAAAAAATGTTGTCGTTGAATCTGATAATGAAAAAAAGTATATCGATATCGATGGTAATATACAACTGAAAGTATAGATGAATTTCAGTTTAAGTAAAGTTTTACTTTATAAATATGCTAGACTTTCCTGATTCTCCATATGACAAATTTGAGAATTGTCCTGCGTGTGAAAGACGGGGATTAAACACAGAGTCAAAAGCCTATAAACAATGTATATTCTGTGATTATCTTCTAATTAATGATAATAAAAAATATAAAAAGGAAAATAATTCTTTTAGATTTACACCAAAAATGAATTACTTTACAAGATTGATTAGATGAATGAATGTAAAGTATGAGGGTGATAACACACCTGATTGATTGAAGTTAAATTCAATAGATATCAATAATTTTTGGAGAGATAATTGTTCTACATTATGTAGTAAAAAGAAATTTGAGGATTACATGAAGCACACGACTGAAAAATATAAATATATTGTTGTGAAACAAGATGAGATATTAAGGGATATATTTTTTGTTTTATAAACAATTACATATATAAATGACAACTATTATTATAAATCTTGTGGGTAAATCTGCTTCTGGAAAAAACTTTCATAAATCAAGGTTCTTGTGTAGTACAAATGAGAATATTGTAAATTTACTTAAAAAACACCCCGTGATACGCATTGTATCAACAACAACTAGAGCAATAAGACCTGGAGAAGTAAAAGGTGAAGATTATCACTATATTTCAGTGGAGGAACATATGCGATTGAGGAATGAAGGCCAAATGTTTGAGGAGGTTTCTCTTGGTACAACAAAATATTCACATTGTAAGAGTGAGTTAAGGAAACTAAAATCTGGTGGTGCTGGGATATTAGAAACTAATCCAGAAGGAACGAGACAAATTATTAAACATCTGAGTGGAGTGAAGATTTTATCATTCGGTTTTGATGTTGATGAAGAAACTCAACGCAAACGTATGAAAAGCAGAGATGCAAGTATTAGTGAAGAAGAAATTACAACTCACATTAATGTTAATAAAGAATTTGATGAAATATTTAAAGAAAAGGATTTATTTGAACACATCTACTTGAATGATGAAGAAAAGGAAAATTTCCCTGTTGATCTTTACAATTCATTAAATGATATTTTACAATAAATAAATGGATGCAAAAGAAAGAGCAAGAAGATTTAAGGAACATCAAGAGTTGGTTTCAAAAGTTGTAAAACAACAGGAAGACATAAAGAAGAAACGCAGACAGAAACTAACGGGCGAAGAAGCATTTGAAAGAAAACAAGAGAAATTTTTTAAACCACTTTTAAAAACTTCCCAAGAAAAAATGAAAGATATTTCCACAGTTTCCACAGTAGAATATACTCCTAAAAAACTTCAAATGTTAAAAGATTTTGATCAAATGACGGAGGAAGAATTAGAGCATTTAGGAGAATTAGAATATGATGATGAAGGTTTATTTCAACAACTGGAAGAGATTGATCGACCCCCTGATTATATTGTGAATGCTCTTCAAAACAATGAATATTCAGCAGATTCAAAAACCTAAGCAGGACTCATTCCAACAGAACAACCAGCAATATTTCTTCTTGTTCAAGAAAAGGTATTGATATTTAATGATGAATTAAGGTTCTTGGGTTCTGCTCAACCTCCTGTCAAACTAACTCCAAGATTAATGTTTCTTCTCACAAAAGATGGAAGACAAGGTTCAACTGTGAGGGATGAGTCAAAGTATATTGATAAACCATTGGATATGAAAAATAATGATGATAGAGTATATATTGATCTGCTGAACACTCTAAATTATAGGGTTATTCTTTCTGGTAAAAGTAGGAAGAATGAGAAGGAGAAACACATTATTCAGGCTTTAAGTATCCTTGGTTCAGGTATTAGTTTTCTTCCAAATGACCCATCGCAATTAGTTACTAGACTGTTATTGTTGTTAGGTAGTAAGAAGGCTGGAAATAACAATTGTTTTAATGAAGCATCAGCCATTTTAGACCAGTTGATGAACATGAAAATAATTAATAAATCTCAATATAAAGACATTTTATCTCATATTAAATAAGATGAGAAGCACAATCCTGAGTTTTAATTTCACAACAAGCGACCACACATCTTCATTCCCATACCCACTACAACTTGACCCAACAAAATAATATGAGGCATCTTTATTGTCCATGGAAACTTATAATACCTTATTTAATATAACTGATAAAAATGACAAGTTTAGTTATAATCCCGGAAGTGGATACAAAACGATAACAGTCTCACCCGGAGCATATGAGATTTCTCAAATATCTTCCGAAATTGCTCGTCTTATGAAAGAACAGGGTGATGAACCAAAAAAATATTGTTATAGACATTCAAAAACAGACTTCAAAATCAACGATTAAAGTTAAAAATAACTACAAGGTTGATTTCACAATTGATAATTCATTTAGAGAGTTATTGGGTTTCTCCTCAAAAAAGATTGAAACTAATGGGACGTTTTACAGTGATAATGTCATTCAAATATCCTCAGGAATAAATTCGGTGTTAATTCACTGTGATTTGATTGATGGTGCTTATAATGATGGAAAAAAAACAAATACAATATTTTCATTCAGCGCATACTCAACCGCAATTGGTTATAAATTCAATATGGAACCTAAAAATTTGGTTTATCTCCCTGTGTCAGGAAAACCATACACAGAGTAAATTTTAGGATAACCGACCAAGATAATCGTATGATTTCTTTTAATGGAGAAGTTATATCCATCAGAATTCACCTACGTGCAGTTTTCCAATAAATAAATACGATGGTTATTGTGAGGAAACACGAGTTGGGAAAATATAAAATAATTACAGGGGATGGGATGTTCCTTTCCCCATACTACAAGGGTGAAGGTATGTATCTTGGTAGAGGATACTATAAACCTAAGAGACAAAGGGGTGTTGGACATCAATTTAGAGATGGGATAATTGATACTCTCATGGGTATTGGTTCAACTATTCTAAAACATAAATATCTAATTGGTTCAACTGCTTCTGCTATGGGAAATGTAGCAGGTGCTGTAAAGAGCATAAAAGATGCCCAGAAGGAATCTCATAAATTACAAGCAATAAAAGAAATTCAGAAAGGCAAAACTCAGTTGTCCCCCCAAGAACGACAGAAAATAATTCGAATACTTGGATCAGGGTTTCAAAAGTTTTAACATCTTTTTTTCCAAAATAAATACAAGTATGGAAGCAATTGATAGTATCTATGATTTGGATGATACTATTATTATCTCAAACTCCACTAAAAAGAAGATTACTTCAAGGGAAATGCAATAACTGGAACAGACTGGAATATGAATGGTACAAAAAGTTTTGAAATAAATAATCAACAAACCTATTTGAATCTCTCCGAAAGTTTCTTGTTGTGTAAATTTAAATTCACTAAAGCTGGGAATAACACAAACGCTACACTTGTAAATGATTTCTTCTGGAAAATGTTTGATAGTGTGTGTTTGTATATTGGAACACAAGAAGTTGAAGCGGTTGATTATGTCTCTGCTGTATCTGAAATGATGAAATTTACACTCTATACATTCAGTGATAGAATGGGAAAGGGGTCTGTCGAAGGTTTTATTCCTGATATGTCAATGGGAACAAACACAGACCCTGGATATACTCAAAGGAAAGGAGCGTATAATGATGATACAAAAGCAGAAAATAGTTTTACTGTGGCAGTTCCTCTTAAAGGTATATTTGGATTTTGTGATCATGATAAAGTTCTGTATGGTCTTAAAATTAGATTTCAACTACAGAGGAATGATAATGAAAATCGATTGCTTTTTGGTGTTGGTAGTGCTTTTGGTGAACAGAATAAATTTGTAATTGAGGAGATGAGTTGGTATATCAGTGAATATACTCCTAATCTTAAAACAGAAGAGATGTTGAATCGAAGACTTAACTCAAAGAAACCACTCAGTGTATCATACCTCAAAAGAAGATGTCAACACGTTAAACTCAATCAAACTACTTACACGTGGAATTTGGGTGTTCTGGAAGGAAAGCCACGATATCTGTGGATCATTTTTAAAAAGCCAGATGGTGATACTGCGACTGATAAGAATAATGCATTGAGTGATAATGCTAAGGTGAAACAACTTCGCGTTTCTCTAGATGGAACATTTTATCCACGAGATAGATTGGAAATTAATTGGGAAAAAAATGATTTTGCTGAAGCATACAAGTCTTACCAAAAGGTGTGTGAAAGTAATGGAAATAAAGAACCTATTTTGGATATGACAGCATTTAAAAGTTTGTATACAATCTATGCGTTTGACCTGAGCGCGCAAAGGAAACTATAAAGTCTAATCGAGTGGATACTTCCCTATACATTGAAAGAGGAGAGAGTGAAGAAGTTGATACATATTGTTTGCTTTTGGAAGAAACAGAATTGCAGATTAATACAGATAATGGTGTGATGATTAGTCTCACATAATTTTTTGTGAAATAAATGAGTGGCAAAGTACCAACTGGGGTATATGTTAATCAAATCAATCTTCATAAACTATCATCTTGTGTTCAAAATCAAAAGCCTTGTACGATTAACGTTAATACAATTCAGAGAAAAGGAGCAGTAAGAATTGATGTTTTGCTCACAAGAGAACAGGTTAAAATCTTGAATGACACTGGCTCACTTAAAATTAAAAAGACAAAACCAATGTTGAAAAAATATTCAATAAGAGAGACGAGTGGAGGATTTCTCCCATTTCTAATTCCTTTATTTGCTGGTTTAAGTGCGGTTGGAGCATTGACGGGTGGTATTTCAACAGCGGTGAAAACTGTCAACGAAAGGAAGGCTCAACTCCAGGCTCAAAAAGAATTGGAAAGACATAACAAAGAGTTGGAGAAACAAATTAGTGGAAGTGGCGTAATTGTAGATTTTGCTGAAAAACTTGAAGGTCTGCCTGATAAAGCGAGATTGCTAGTTGGAGATATGCTTTCTTCTATAGCACAAGCAGGTGTAAAATTAACGAAAAGAGGTAATGGATTATATCTTTCTAATAAATAAATGAGCATTGATGAGTGGTTGGAAAAATTTGGAAAGAATACAACATCAAATTTACAACTTGATAAATATTGTAAGAAATTAAAAATTCATAATGTGGTTATTTGTATGAGAGATGAATTAACAAATGTGCCGAAACATACAAAGAATATTATTATGAACTTAGAAGATAATAATGGGAACGGTTCTCATTGGGTTTGTATTTTTAATAGTCAAGACAAATATTATTTTGATAGTTTTGGCCTTCCACCACCTGTTGAAGTTATAAAATTCTTACAGAATGGTCTTTATCAAACATTTCAAGTCCAAGAATTAAATTCCAAGTGTTGTGGTCAATTATGTCTATATGTGTTATTTCAACTCAACAAAAATAAAAAATTTTATGATATTATTTTTAATCTAATATAAATGACTTATGTTGGTAAAGATGGTTCTATCTTTGGTGTATCTCAAGAACTGGATATTGATTTATCAAATTATTACACAAAGGCACAGGCTGAACGACATAAATATAATATAACCAAAAATATTAACATGAAAAATGCTTTTAAATTAAAAAATTATCCAAGCCCGACTGACGCGAATGACTTGGTGAGATTAAGCGATTTATCACAATATATATATATCCTTAAATAAAACGGCTGTGTATTCCAAAGATACAGAAGTGTTGATATTATCTCCAGGTCATACAGAATTCACAGTTCGAATTAAAATAAATTTTTATAAAGAAGGGCGTATCGTTTGTATGAGAATAGAACAATGGGGGTATGATATGAATGATTTAGGGTATAATTGGTCATTTAAAATTAACCTCGAAGACCTGGAACAATTAAATCAGTCTCGTAAGGAAGAATATTATCCACTTGGTATCGAGAATGAGTTTTGTGGGTCCACGATTAGTAAACAACAAATAAAAGAATTTAATAAGGGTAAATATAATAATGGTTTTGCCCTTGTTTATCTCATGAAAACAGAAAAAAACAGGATTATATATAATAAGTAAGGAAATACAAAATGATTTGACTATGGGAAGATGGAGAGGTGTTTCGTGCCATAATATTATTCTAACATATATTTCTAATACATAAATGACAGCAAGAAGGCTTCAAGAAAATTATCATTTCTGTGTCCAAGCATACCTTCAAGAAAAGGGTATTCGGTATTTTAATAAATATGTTCTACAACATAAGAATGAGGTATTTTCAATAAAAGATTGGCATTATGCTGATGTTGATAAACCGACAACTTTAGATTTAATTAGAATGTTAAATAATGAAAAAATTATAAAGTTAAGAAAAGGTAAGGCTCTTTTAGAAATTCAAAATAAATTTTATTGGTTTCCTGTTGTAAAAAAAATTATTTTGGATACAGGAATAACAAGAAATCCTGATGAATATATCTATAATATTCTATGGGGTGTAAGCGATTCAAGGATAGTAAGGGATGAGGAAGGAGTTGAAGAAGAGAGGGAGGAGAGGGAGAAGAAAGAGAAGGAGGAAAAAGAGAAGAGAGAGGGAGGACAGGGAGAAGAAAGAGAAGGAGGAAAAAGAGAAGAGAGAGAGGGAGGAGAGGGAGAAGAAAGAGAAGGAGGAGAGGGAGGAAAGAGCGAGACAAAATAAATATCAAAATATGGAAACCAGTGAGATTCAAAAAAGATTGGTGGTATTACAGAAAATAACTCAACCCACCGAGGAGGAAAACAAAGAATTGACAAGTCTATTGGCAATATTTTCTTCAAGACTATTGACATCGTCAAGCTATTCATTTTAATTCAAGTTTTTTTCTTAAATAAATGGAGGAGAGAGTGAAGGCATTTCTTAGGATTCTTTATGTTTTAAAAATTAAGATTCAAATGTGCATGTTGGAAACTAAAAAGGTTTTTGCACTCTGCAGGACTTTTTCACATAAATAAATGAGTTATTGTCTCAAATGTAAAAACAAAACTAATACTAAAAATATTTCATATATTAAAAGTAAAAATAACAGGGTTATACAAAAAGGTATATGTTCGGTGTGTGGTTCAAAAAAAAAATCAATTTATCTCCAAACACAAACTCGGAGGAGATATACAAAAGTTTTTATCAGGAAGTAAATTTACAACTACTGGAATACCAGGGGAATTACATCTTCCAGGGTATTCTTTCTGTGGTCCAGGTACAAACTTGGATAAAAGATTAGATGAGGCAGACAATCCTAAATCCTGGAGTCAGCCTATCAATAGAGTTGATGAAGTGTGCATGAGACACGATATTGATTATGGGAATACCACAACGTTGGAAGAAAAGCATGAAGCCGATAGAGAAATGTTGTATAATTTGTCTCTGATACAAAATCCAACCTTGAGAGAAAAAGTTGATCGGTTCATTGTGAAGAAGATGATCAGTGCTAAATTGAAACTTGGACTTGGAAATTCAAAAAACTTATAGGCTCTAATGATGCCATTAAGACTGAAGAGCAATTAGCTGATGAATTACATAAACCAATATTCACAAAGTTTCAGAGAAGGAAAGTTTATTCTAAGGAAGTTGATTATATCTGGTCTGCTGATTTGATTGAACTCAATAATGATAAGGGGTACAAGTATGCTTTAACCGTTATTGATTTGAGGAGTAGATACGTATTGGTTGTCCCATTAAAAAACAAAACAGGTAATACTCTTATGTTAGCCTTTCAACAGATATTTAATAAAAGTAAGAGAAAACCTAAAAAATTGTGGACTGATGAGGGTAGAGAGTTTTATAACAAGACATTTATGAATTTTCTAAAAAATAACAGTTTTACATTATACAGTACCTTTAATGAAGGGAAGGCAGTTGTTGTTGAACGTTTTAATCGTACCTTAAAAGAGAGACCATATAAAAAATTCACACAACTCGGTTCACAACAATGGTCATCTTTTATTCAGGATATTGTGGATAAGTATCATGACACGATTCACACGTCAACAAATATGAAACCATCAGAAACATTTACAAAATTAAAATATGAAAAAGAGATTAATGTCAGAAAACCTAAGTTCAAAGTTGGTGATATCGTAAGAATATATAGGTGGAAATCTCATTTTGAAAAAGGTTATATTAAAAGATGGACCAACGAGCTTTTTAAAATTGTTGATGTAATAGATACGGTTCCTTGGACTTATAAGATATATGATTTGGAAGGGGAAGAGATTTTAGGTTCATTTTATTCACAGGAATTACAAAAGACAAAGATAAATTGAAATTTTTTGACTCCGCCCCTTTTTAACTCCACCCACACAAACCCCTCCCACACAAGCCCCGCCCACACAAGCCCCGCCCACACAAGCCCCGCCCACACAAACCCCACACAAGCTCCAATAAATTAAAATTTTTTGACTCCGCCCCTTTTTGACTCCACCCACACAAGCCCGACCCACACAAACCCCACACAAACCCCACCACACACAAACCCCACCACACACAAACCCCACACAAGCTCCACACAAGCTCCACACAAGCTCCACACAAGCTCCACACACACACAAGCTCCATCCATATTCACATAATTAGTGATTCGTTAATTAGTTCCCCCACACACAACATGTTTATTTAATTAAAAAATTATCCACCCATCCACACAAGCTCCACTCATCCACCCATCCACCCATCTCTCCACCCATCCATTGATCCACACAAACCTCATCCACATTCACCCCTCCCACATAAGCTCCACCCACATAAACCCCTGCCCACATAAACCCTGCCCACATAAACCCCTCCCACATA
>NC_140971.1:65908819-65911319 GCF_056783735.1 Eptatretus burgeri
ATATGCGTGGGTCGTCTGTTTGAAAAACAAAACCGGGAATACACTCATGCTAGCCTTCCAACAGATATTTAATAAAAGTAAGCGAAAACCTAAAAAATTGTGGACTGATGAGGGTACAGAGTTCTACAACAAAACATTTATAAATTTCCTTAAGAATAACAGAATTACATTATACAGCACCTTTAATGAAGGAAAAGTGGTTGTTTTTGAGTGATTCAATCGCACTTTAAAAGAGAGACTATATAAAAAAATTCACTCAACTCGGTTCTCAACAATGGTTATCTTTAATTCAGGACATTGTAGATAAGTATGATGATATGATTCACACCTCAACAAACACTAAACCATCAGAAACATTTACAAAATTGGAATATGAAAAGAGATTAATGTCAGAAAGCCTAAGTTCAAAGTTGGTGATATAGTAAGAATATACAGGTGGAAATCTTATTCTGAAAAAAGTTATACGAAGCAATGGACAAATGAACTTTTAAAAATCGTTGATGTAATAGATACAATTCCTTGGACTTATAAGGTATATGATTGAGAAGGGGAAGAGATTTTTGGTTCATTTTATTCATAGAAATTACAAAAAAGAAAGATAAATTGAAAAAAACCCTTGGACTTACGAATTATGTGATTTAAAGGAGGAAGAGATTTTAGGTTCATTTTATTCACAGGAATTACAAAAGACAAAGATAAATCTAAAAAATTTTTTTGACCCCACCCCTTTTTTAACTCCGCCCCCTTTTTAACTATGCCCACACAAGTCCCACCCACACAAACCCCACCCACAAAAGCCCCACCCACAAAAGCCACATCCACACAATCCCTACCCATGCAAACCCCACCCATAGAAGCCCCACCCCACACAAGGCCCACCCACCCACTCAAGCCCCACCCACCCACACAAGCTCCACACACGCAAACACCACCCACATAAGCCACATCCATCATATCCACATAATTAGTGATTAGTTAATTAGTTCCCCACACACAACATGTTTATTTAATTTAAAAAATTTTGCTCCACCCAAACAAACCACATCCACACAAACCCCAAACACACAAGCCCCACCCACACAAGCCCCAGCCATCCACATAAGCCCCACCCATCCACACAAGCCACACCTATCCACACAAGCTCCACCCCACACACGCCACATCCACACAAACCCCATACACACAAACTCTATACACACAAGCTCCACCTACCCACACAAGCCCTACCCATCCACACAAGCTCCACCCACCCACCCAAGCTCCACCCACTCACACAAGCCCCACCCCCTGTGCGCCCCCACCTTTGACCCACCACCCCCCTCATCCCACCCCCACCCTTCCCCAAACACACACGAGAACGGACGAGGAGAGGGATGAGGGGGGTGGTGGGTCATTGGGGGAGCGCACCTACCCCCCAACCCTAACCCCCCCAACCCCCCAACGGCTTTGGCAGTTCCGCTCAACTGCACCCGAACTGGAGTTGGTAGTCGGTAGTTGGTAGAATGACCTGGTTCGAGCAAGACATACCGAGGGCGTGGTTCCCTGGTAGTCGAAATCACGTAGTTAATTAGCTAAATTGGTTCTCGACAAAAAAGACCTACGCTACTCGGTTGAGATATTGGCATCCACGGTCGGTTCAGCGACCCGCCAGCTCGCGGATTTATCCAGAGCGACGGCATACAATTCCGTGGAGTTTGGTGGGAGATGACGTAACCTCCCCCACCTAGTGGTCATTCTCGCCACCGACCCACGGCAGGCAACAATATATATATATATATATATATATATATATATATATATATATATATATATATATATATATATATATATATATATATATATATATATATATTGTTGCGGATTCGCGCCCGCCGGCGTGCTGACGGCCACGTAACTCGAATCGCGGCACGCCGCCCACCGGACGGACAATCCAGTCGTGACCCTCTCGGACTAACGCCGGGAACCAGTCACGGGTGGACCTTTCGGTCTCACCGCGATCGAGCCAATCAGCCCCCGCGTGGGATAGGGTTGCTCGCCAAATTCGACCTACCTAAGTACCCACGCGGAGGGTAGACCGGGCGATCGCACCTCGCCGCAGGTCGACTTCGGACACGGGCCACTTAAGCGACCCATTCCGTACTATCAGAATAACCGAGCAGTGTTATCGTCGACCTCGACGGTTCGATTAATTATCGGGCGTATTCAGCCCACTACCAACCCTTTACGTGAAGCAAGATGAGGATTCAATGGGAGAAATGACGAAGCGAAGCGGGAAACAGTTCAACACAAAGCACATTTATTCGCGGCACACGGGAAGCACACATATACAATTCCACCAAAAGCACACAGAAAAAACACAATTCCATTTACACAAAAAGCAAATATAAAAGCGAAAACACAATGCAGAGCTAATACCGACTACCGAGCACACGGCAACACTTATACAATTTTACTTCACAGACGGCGCCGACAACACATACCCAAAACCAAGGAAAAGAAA
>NC_140971.1:65914319-65916819 GCF_056783735.1 Eptatretus burgeri
TGTGTGTGTGTGTGTGAGTTTTCTGTTTACCTTTATTGCTTCAGCTTTATTTGTTTAAGTTTTGTTGATCAAGTGACATGAGGTGTGTTTTGTAATTGTCAAACTGGTGCAGCAGCATAGCAAACCTGTTGTGCATTTTGTGATACAAGCACCAAATTTGGCACAAATGTACATTAATACGTTGCGAACATTTTCAGATATTGGGCCACTTGAAATTCTCTCTTTCTGTCCGCCATATTGGATTTCAAAATGGCCGCCACTTGAAATCTACATTTGCTATTATCTCTGGACGTAATGCAGCTATTGACTTGATTCTGGTATCTAAATGTATGTTTTTGGGGGCAAGAAATCCAATGGTATCATTTTCAACTTAATATTATCTATCACAGTCTGTTATATAATTTTATTTGGAAATTATCTAGGCAAATATTGGATTCAACACAATACTTTGAAAAGAATGTCTTAGTTATGTAAATGTCTTAGGTATAATACTGACATGCTACATAGTCTAGTATTTGAGGCTAGGTGTACTGGTATCTGAGGCTAGGTTTATACCGGTACTGAAGATACGTGTACATAAACAGTGTCATGTTAACAAGTTCAGCATTGCCACAAGTACATGTATGGTGTTGACTCATCGTCATGTGCAGTCCCCTTCACACACACAGAGGGCTGTGCACTGAAGGGCAGCCTTTTTGCACTTGCAGCGCCTCACACACCCTTTCTTGCACTTGCAAGAAACCAGCTCAATGCAGATGTGAGCTGCCTCAGTTAGCCTGGTCCAGTAAGGTGTGTACTGTCCTTCTCGAATCCTTGACCAACCCCAGTTGGTTGGTGGAGGGAGCTCTGTTGCTGGCAGCAGTATCTGACCCCACACATTGTTCTTCCTTACGAAGAGTTTCCTCCTGGCCTTGTCAATGTCTGTGCATTTGCTGGTTCGATCATACAACAGGATCACAAACCTCTCGATGATGCGCATTGCATCGTCTGGTATGTCACGAGGTGCAGAGGACAGCAGCAGCAGCGCCTCAGTGAGTTCTGGCAGTACCGTCCAGACTGCCCATGCAGTCTTCTTGCCATGTCTATGAAAACTAGACACAGTGTCACATCCAGTTAGAGCGTGGAACATTGGCAGTGCACGAGCCTTCTCTCGTCCCAATCCAGCTGCTATTTCGTGTGCTGCTAGGTATCGGAAACTCTGGCCTGTTCCGAATGCCAGCCACAGTTTGTCTTCTGGTTGCAACTCCTGTGCCAGGGACACTGCCAGCATCACAACATCAGTGTCTACAGTCCAGATGAGTATTGCATGGTGTCCACGCTGGACTGCGTGAGATGCATGCAGCAACATCCGACTGTCAGCTTCTTTATGGTTACATGGGGCGAGTGAGGTCAGATCTGGCAGTAGTGGCTTGCTGAGCACTGCCTCTCCATCAGTAATGACGAGTTGCTTGTCCTCCTGGTCAAGCCATTCCATGAGAGCTGCTGAGAGGAACCTGAACAGCTCGGTCTTGTTGCTGTCCACTCGTAGGAAGTTCTGTCAGTTTCCTGTTATGGCTGTGGCAGCCACCACACGCCTCCGCACACCTTGTCCCCGCTTTGCACGTGTACTACCTTTCAGTGAATCAGCAAGGTAAGTATCCCAGACCAGATCCAGGCGTGACACTGTTTGCAGCTTCGTGGACATATATGGGATGAAGATCTGTTGTGCATACTCTTCAAAGGTCTTTGATGCAGCCGGCTTCAGCATCTGGACGATGGATGCTCCATCAAGCACAATACTCGTCGTGACAGGTGTCTCTGTATTTGCGTCGGAGACTTCTTCCAAGCATGTGAGGAGATCACTCTTGGTACCAGTGCAGAGGCTTCCACCATCAGACAATGCAGGACATGCCTGATTCTCGTGACAAAAGAACTCCTCAAGGTTTCCATCCCTCGTCTGGCAGCCAATGTACAGGCGTGCGAAGAGTTCACGGTCATTCTTGATGGAGGCGAGCTGTTGCTGACCTCTGCTCTAGCTTCTTGGAGTGGAAGTGCTGAACACCTTCAGCTTGTTACGAGGAATGGGTGCGTACACTGCCTTTGTTATGTCCAACAGACACTCTCTGGTGAAAGCCTCGAACTGCTCTTGGCCAATCCTCTTGGCATTCATCACGGTCTCCACAGCAGCAGGATCTGCGATCTCCTTTGTGTCCAGTTTGACTACATACTGACTCTCCTCCTCGAATGGGTTGCCCTTCTCCTCTATGACACCGACGAGAGAGCGAAGATCTTTCACAAATGAGGCCTGTACACTTGGCGTCTGATAATGATGACGTGTGTCTGCTGTTTGCCATCTCCAGTGTTGGTTCCCATCCTGGAATTCTTCGATCACCCTGGCAATTTCTGGTCCCGCAACCATCCAGCGACATAGGGCACTGGGGTTGTCAGTGAGCCCAACTGCTCCCCCGTCTCCTTTGATGCAGGCATTATTCCGCTCATGTGCCTGGTCAATCGGGATTGA
>NC_140971.1:65921819-65938819 GCF_056783735.1 Eptatretus burgeri
CGGTCTCCCTCCCAACCTATCGCCCTTGCCTGTCACTGTCTATACCCACTCCCTTAATTTGTCAAACCCCAATTTAGCCCCAACTTATTTTTTTATTTTTACTTCTCCACTATAAATCGTCCCCTAACCCCCTGTACTGTCCTTGTTCGGCTAACCTATCCTGTCACCTAGCCTACTCCCAACCCCTACGTTCCCTTCCCGGAGGGGAATAAGGGAGAGCTAGCGTCCTGTGTCGAGGCCCAATTCAAGCCTCAGGATGGCCTCGCCAGACTTCAGCGATCTATAACTAAAGTGGGTCCAGCGGCCCACAACGAGAGCGAGGGGATGGATGGTGCGGAGGGGTACACTTCCTATTCTACCCTATCCATTTAACTGTTAAACTACCCCGGGGCTTTCAACAAGCGCCTTTCGCTTAAACTATTGGTTCTAACAACCCAGATTCCCGTCGCCTGTGTTGGTGTCCTCACAATTTCGGGCCTCGCCCCCCAATTTTCTCTCCGTGCCCTCACACGGTCTCATGGCTGGGACACGTGGCTCCCTTTGGCAGGCACGACCCTCTGCCAATTCCCCAGCTATGGCACCCCCGGGCACTACACTGCCTCTGAGCCTACCAGCTCCCTAAACACCGGGGAGTGCCCCCCATGGCACCTCCCCTGAAACGCACACGTGGCAGGCTGGCTTTCCAGGCCCCTTTCCGAGGGTCACCCGTGCCCACAACACTGCCCACGCGGCTAATGGCGCCCCGGGCCCCCGCACCAAGCAGGCGCACCCCTGCCCACTACGCTATCCCGGCCCCCCATGTGCCCTTGGCCTACCACGGCCGACTAGCCTGGTGCCCGGGGTACCCACTCAGCGATACTCAACTTTCGCAGCCACGCTCCCAGCCCGTCAACAGGGCTCCTGCACCCCTCCAAACGGGTTTCGAGCCTACACTCCCACCAACAACAAAACAACCTCCATTTTTGTTAATTTGACTAACCCAGCTAACTCACTCTACACTGACCCCGGGGTCCCTTGGGCGGGAGTCACTCCTCCCCCCAATCACTCATCGCACCATGCAGTCCCCATTCGCTCCATACACACAGACCCGCTGGCCTCACTCACTCACCAAGCACATGCTTCCACTTCACTCACCAACAACTCTTCAACACACTCACCGCTGAACTCTGCCATCCTTCTAACTACATCCCCTAACTAACTCGTGCTCCCACGTCGTCCCTTAAACTAGTAGCACGTTCCTTTTAACACTACGTAGCTAAGCTACGTCCCCTCTACACATTCACAAGTCTGTCACTGTTCTCAAATGTCCCAAAAATTATTTACCCAACCTACATCTGGCTACAATCCCTCTAACTAATCCATTCCACGGGCCCCATGACGACTTACCCCTGCCCCATGGAGCCGGTCTAACTAAGCTAACCCTTCCCCCTAACTAGTTTCCATCCTGTGCCCTGGTGGCACACGAAATGAACACAACGAATGGATGGATGAATGGATGGACGCAAACGCGGTGCACGGGCCGCCACTGCAGGCCCGTGTTGTAGCTGCCAACAGGGCAGTTCTCGCAGCTTGCAAACTGTTGCTTTCTGATCCTGGCGCACATGGCAATGAACAGGGGGGGGGGGGCAAAGCAAAAATTGAACGGGGCTGGTGAACAGGGGCAGTGGGCATGGCATGGCAATGGTGATCAGGCAAACACAGCCTGCAGAACAAGGCCGCTGCAGGCAAACACAGCCGGCAGATGAACTGGCCGGCACAGGCCTTGCAGAAAACAGCTGCAGACGATTCAGCCAGCACAGGCCTTGCAGCAAAACAACAGCTGCCGATGAAGCTGGCCAGCCTTCGCCGCTCAGTGGAGGTTGGTGGAGGGAGTGCGGTGGTGCTGGCCACTCGGAAGGCGGGCTCGGACCTACTCTACGGTCTCCCTCCCAACCTATCGCCTTTGCCTGTCATTGTCTATACCCACTCCCTTAATTTGTCAAACCCCAATTTAGCCCCAACTTATTTTTTTATTTTTACTTCCCCACTATAAATCGTCCCCTAACCCCCTTTATCTTCTTTGTTCGGCTAACCTATCCTGTCACCTAGCCTACTCCCAACCCCTACGTTCCCTTCCCGGAGGGGAATAAGGGAGAGCTAGCGTCCTGTGTCGAGGCCCAATCTAAGCCTCAGGATGGCCTCCCCAGACTTCAGCGATCTATAACACAAAGTGGGTCCAGCGGCCCACAACGACAGCGAGGGGATGGATGGTGCGGAGGGGTACATCTCCTAATCTACCCTAACCATTTAACTGTTAAACTACCCCGGGGCTTTCAACAAGCGCCTCTCGCTTAAACTATTGGTTCTAACAACCCAGATTCCCATCGCCTGTGTTGGTGTCCTCACAATTTCGGGCCTTGCCCCCCAATTTTCTCTCCGTGCCCTAACACGGTCTCATGGCTGGGACGCGTGCCTCCCCTTGGCAGGCAGGACCCTCTGCCGAATCTCCAGCTATGGCACCCCCGGGCACTACACTGCCTCCGAGCCTACCAGCTCCCTAAACACCGGGGAGTGCCCCCCATGGCACCTCCCCTGAAACGCACACGTGGCAGGCTGGCTTCCCAGGCCCCTTTCCGAGGGTCACCCGTGCCCACAACACTGCCCACGAGGCTAATGGCGCCCCGGGCCCCCGAACCAAGCAGGCGCACCCGTGCCCACTACGCTATCCCGGCCCCCCATGGGCCCTTGGCCTACTACGGCCGACTAGCCTGGTGCCCGGGGTACCCACTCAGCGATACTCAACTTTCGCAGCCACGCTCCCAGCCCGTCAACAGGGCTCCTGCACCCCTCCAAACGGGTTTCGAGCCTACACTCCCACCAACAACAAAACAACCTCCATTTTTGTTAATTTGACTAACCCAGCTAACTCACTCTACACTGACCCCGGGGTCCCTTGGGCGGGAGTCACTCCTCCCCCCAATCACTCATCGCACCATGCAGTCCCCATTCGCTCCATACACACAGACCCGCTGGCCTCACTCACTCACCAAGCACATGCTTCCACTTCACTCACCAACAACTCTTCAACACACTCACCGCTGAACTCTGCCATCCTTCTAACTACATCCCCTAACTAACTCGTGCTCCCACGTCGTCCCTTAAACTAGTAGCACGTTCCTTTTAACACTACCTAGCTAAGCTACGTCCCCTCTACACATTCACAAGTCTGTCACTGTTCTCAAATGTCCCAAAAATTATTTACCCAACCTACATCTGGCTACAATCCCTCTAACTAATCCATTCCACGGGCCCCATGACGACTTACCCCTGCCCCATGGAGCCGGTCTAACTAAGCTAACCATTCCCCCTAACTAGTTTCCATCCTGTGCCCTGGGCCAGGGGGTCTTCCACCCCTTGCCCGGGAATCCTGTTCACCCGAAAGTGAGGCTTCCTTTTTTTTTTTTCTTTTTTTTTCACATGCGCAGCACCAGCGCGGCAACTCACAGCTCGCGCACTTTGCACCTGCCCGTGACGTCATGCAGCTGCACGTGTACCTCGTCCCTCCTTGGACGGTACCATCCGGCAGGGATACCCCTCCTGCCGGATTCCAACCCCACGTGCAGCCATGACATCACCGTGCGCATAAAAAAAACAAGCCCCATGTCTCGAGGGGTTCCCCACGCGAACACATGTGCTTTGCCCGTTGGAGCTTAACACACACGATCACGTGGAGAACCCGTCCGGTCCAAATCCATAATCCTGCCTAAACTTTGTCCGTCCGCGGGATCGGCAAATCCACCGCTGGCGTTTCCGGACCGGGACTTCACTCTCGCAAGCGAGCACGTGGGGGCCTCGTGCGTTGCACAGCACGGACCTCGTGCTCACTGCTGGGTAAACCCGGCACGGTCCCCGAAACAGCTGCAGCCGCTACCCGGCTTTCTTTCCTCTGTCGCAGTCTCCGTCGCCATTCAACACACGCACTCCTGCGTGTTACGACGCTAACACACCTCACCATTAAACTCACACCGGGAGACGCGGCTGCATGTTCACACATGCCGACCGACATCTCCCTCACACACAGCGACCTTGCACACGCTGTCTCTCTCACACTCGGCCGCTCACTCACGCATGCCATTACACTCACACTACCCATACCACTCACACGTGGTGCTCCATTCATACTGGCCGTTTCACTCACGCATGCCACCTCCCTCGCACACGTGGCTTCACTCACTCGCGGCCTTTCACTCACTCGTGCCATTTCCCTCACACAAACCATACCACTCACACACGCGGGGGCACTCGCCCGCGGTGCCTCATCCACACACGGCATGCTGGGAAGCACGATCTTCTGCACACTTACCACCCCACCACTCACACACGGGGTCGCTTCCACACACGGTCTTTGTCACCCACCCGGTCGCTCTCACACACGCCCTTGCACCCGCGCTATGCGTGCATTGCAGCATGCATTTCGCCACACTCGTGAACTCACACCTCGACACCACACACACCGGGACAACCACACTGGGGATTCGTGTCCCCACAAGGGTCTCCGGGGCCTCTATACCCCCAAGCTCTCCGTGCACCTGTCCACAGCACTCCTCCCCTCAACCTCGCAAAGCACGACCGAACCCACCAGGTCGTGACTTGTCTCAAGGGGGCATACTCCCTCCCCTCGTTCCTGGAGGAGGCCATCCAGCTGCTCGCACCGGGTCTCTACCCAGTCCGCGAGCTCACCCCCATTATCCTCCACTACCTCCGTGTGTGTGTGTGCGTCACTTACCCCGTCTTCATCGTGTAGTCTTCCCTCTATCGTTCCCATCTCCCGTATCTCTGTACATTTATTAGTTTCTGTTGTCCCCTTGTGTCTATTAGTCTCTGCTTCTTTCTGGCGTCTTTCCCTTATCTTTATGTAGGTCAACCTTGCTTTCTCCTTAAGTCGCTCCCGTCCTTCCCTGTTTTTCACTCGTTGCTCTTTCACGATCTCCGCGTACCTCCTCCTTGCTTTCCGTATTAATTGTTCTTTTCTCTCCCTCCCAATTACTTTCACCTCGTCTCTTATCTCCCTCGTGCACGTCTCCGTCACGCTTCTCGCCCAATACGTCCCCGAATTATTTTCTCCTTACCCGCCTCCACCGCGGGCCCGACAGCGGTTGCACTCCCTCCCAGCTCGTTCGCTCCCACACGTGGAGTCGCCATTTTGAGCTCCGCTGCCATTGCCTTCATGCCCGCCTGCAGGCTTCGGCCCATGTTCTGCATTGCACCCCGCAGTTCTTTCATTTCTTCCTTCATGTTTCTTTCCATTTCGTTCATTTGCTTGTTCATGCTTTTTATTTCGTTTTTCATTTCATGCGCATCCGCATTCATCTTTGCCAGCATGGCGAATAGCTGGGCCATGTCGGGTGCGCTTGGGTGAGCCGATTCGGCAAGGATCGGGGGGTTTTGGCGGAGAGGGGGAGGGGAGGTGTCATACACCGCGGCCGCCGCCGCACCTATTTCGGGCTCTGGGTTCAGTTGGGCGAGTTCGTGTTCCTGCACAACCAACATTTCCTGCACGGGGATTTCATCCTGGACCATGGATTCTACACATTCTAAATCCATTTCTAATACCCCCGGCTCCCGCTCGCCTTGAGACGCCATCTTATTTCTCGTAAAGGGTTAATTTGAATCGCTCGTAATTTGGAGGGAATCGGGGGTCGCTCCTCTCACCCCTGGACCGATTCCCGTGAATTTAGCTGGAGACAGGAGAGCCCGTTTTCCTGCTCTCCGACACCAGTGCCGCGAGGAGGGGGGTGGGTTTGTGTGTCACGACCTGACACCAGTGTTGCGGATTCGCGCCCGCCGGCGTGCGAGCGGCCACGTAACTCGAAACGCGGCACGTCGCCCACCGGACGGACAATCCCGTCGTGACCCTCTCGGACTAACGCCGGGAACTAGTCACGGGTGGGTCTTTCGGCCTCACCACGATCGTGCCAATCGGCCCCCCGCGTGGGATAGGGTTGCTCGCCAAATTCGACCTACCTAAGTACCCACACGGAGGGTAGACCGGGCGATCGCACCTCGCCGCAGGTCGACTTCAGACACGGGCCACTTTAAGCGACCCGTTCCGTACTATCGGGATAACAGAGCGGTGTTATCGTCAACCTCGACGGTTTGATTAATTATTGGGCGTATTTAGCCCACGACCAACCCTTTACGTGAAGTAAGATGGAGATTCAATAAAGGAAAAGACGAAGCGAAACGGGAAAAACAGTTCAACATAAAGCACATTTATTCCGCGGCAAACGGAAAGCACACATATACAATTATACACCAAAAGCAAATGTAAAAGTAGAAGAAGCACAACAATTCTGCACAAAAAGCAAATGTAACAATGCAGATCTACTACCGACTACCGAGCACACGGCAACACTTATACAGTTTTACTTCACAGATGGCGCCGACAACACATATACTCAAAGCAAAAGAAAAAGGGACCACCCTCAACGATGAGGGGGGCAGACGGGCCTGGGGCCGAGACCGCGTCGAGCCTACCCGTCTGGTGATGAGCCGCAAAATGGCGGTGGCGCCCCGACTCCGCGGGCCTCGCTGGCACTGCCTGGAATGGGGTGGGAACGGGGCCCCTTCTCACACTATCTCAGCGCGGGGGGAAACAGGAGGGGGTTGTTGATGCTCGGGGGAATGAGGATATCTCGCTGGCTTGGGTCCCGCGACGAGCGACTCCACCGCCACCTCGGTCGCGTTACCGGCCTCCCCTCTCCGCAGCTCCCCGACTCTGACACGAGCGCCCTCTCGACTGCCTTCGCCGCCGCCACAACTCTCCAACTCTCCACTCTTCTCAACTCCGTCCAACTGCGGTTCAGAAACTCTTTTTCTCTCCCGATTCAGAAACTCCCTCAACAACTCTTAATTCGCCGAGCGAACGCGGCCCTTTATAGCCCCCAGGGCTTCGCTCCTTCACCTTCGACCCTTCACCTCTGGCTGGCTCCCCATTGGACAGAGGAAAAGTGGGCGTGAATGATTTTTGATCCGCGAATCTGCATATAGCGATTATACTCCGACGCACCTGGAGGCGGGGCCAAATCGCCAAACGCTCGCTGATAGGACGGAACAGAAGTGGGCGTGAATCGTTCTTGATCCGATTTCTCGGAAAGGCTGATGTTTTTGCACCCGCTGCTCGGTGCGCGCCCTGTACGAGTCCAGGATGTGACGGTAAAGGTCGTGGCTGTTGTTGTGAAGCGGCGTTGCGGTTGGTGGTTGTTGTGTGATGGCTGTTGAGACGTGGTTGGTGGTGGTTGTGGTGGTAGTAATGGCGGCTGGTCCAAAATAAAGATAGTAAAAGAAAAACGGCTATCTAAAAGGGTCGCAGCCCGAATGAATGACATTTATTCCCACTAGACCACGGGTTTGGGCCTAACTACACATATACTTACAGAGATATCTCACCTACGGGACCTGAATGGTGGTTTGCGAATTTCGTCAACCACAACACTACCCCCTCCCCTTTTTACAGACTCGTCCCGAGTCGTCAAATTTTCGTGTGCCATCATGTGTAGTTTTCCCCAAGTACATTTTACCTACGGATCCCTGAGTGCGACATTCATGGTATTCGTGTCCCCAAAATAAATAACCTGAGGGCTGAGTAACTACCTAAACAAACCCACTCACACGGACGACTTAAATAAAATTTCCGGCGCTAGGACAGACATGCTGGGGGCGCACTCATATTTACAGTACATCTTAACCTTAACTTACAAATTTTACACTAAACCATGGCCCAGGATCAATGAACTCTGCAAAAAGAAAGCAGTTAGCAGGGAGCCAGGCTGCTCGCATGCAGTCTCTGGCTCAAACAATGCAGGTGACAGGGAACGTGGCCGGCTGCTCACACGCAGTCCAAGGCCTTCCCTTTTGAACTGAACGCAGTGAACCACAACGGTGCATGGGCTGCACAAACGCAGTCTCCGTGCCAGCTCAAGTGGCACACGCAATGAACACAACGAATGGATGGATGAATGGATGGACGCAAACACGGTGCACGGGCCGCCACTGCAGGCCCGTGTTGTAGCTGCCAACAGGGCAGTTCTCGCAGCTTGCAAACTGTTGCTTTCTGATCCTGGCGCACATGGCAATGAACAGGGGGGGGCAAAGCAAAAATTGAACGGGGCTGGTGAACAGGGGCAGTGGGCATTGCATGGCAAAGGTGATCAGGCAAACACAGCCCGCAGAAGAAGGCCGCTGCAGGCAAACACAGCCAGCAGACGAACTGGCCGGCACAGGCCTTGCAGAAAACAGCTGCAGATGATCCGGCCGGCACAGGCCTTGCAGCACAGCAGCTGCAGACGATCCAGCCGGCACAGGCCTTGCAGCAAAACAACAGCTGCCGATGAAGTGGGCCGGCCTTTGCCTTGCAGCAACGCAGCCAGCAGATGAAGCTGGCCAGCCTTTGCCGTTCAGTGGAGGTTGGTGGAGGGAGTGCGGTGGTGCTGGCCACTCGGAAGGCGGGCTCGGACCTACCCTACGGTCTCCCTCCCAACCTATCGCCCTTGCCTGTCACTGTCTATACCCACTCCCTTAATTTGTCAAACCCCAATTTAGCCCCAACTTATTTTTTTATTTTTACTTCTCCACTATAAATCGTCCCCTAACCCCCTGTACTGTCCTTGTTCGGCTAACCTATCCTGTCACCTAGCCTACTCCCAACCCCTACGTTCCCTTCCCGGAGGGGAATAAGGGAGAGCTAGCGTCCTGTGTCGAGGCCCAATTCAAGCCTCAGGATGGCCTCGCCAGACTTCAGCGATCTATAACTAAAGTGGGTCCAGCGGCCCACAACGAGAGCGAGGGAATGGATGGTGCGGAGGGGTACACTTCCTATTCTACCCTATCCATTTAACTGTTAAACTACCCCGGGGCTTTCAACAAGCGCCTTTCGCTTAAACTATTGGTTCTAACAACCCAGATTCCCGTCGCCTGTGTTGGTGTCCTCACAATTTCGGGCCTCGCCCCCCAATTTTCTCTCCGTGCCCTCACACGGTCTCATGGCTGGGACACGTGGCTCCCTTTGGCAGGCACGACCCTCTGCCAATTCCCCAGCTATGGCACCCCCGGGCACTACACTGCCTCTGAGCCTACCAGCTCCCTAAACACCGGGGAGTGCCCCCCATGGCACCTCCCCTGAAACGCACACGTGGCAGGCTGGCTTTCCAGGCCCCTTTCCGAGGGTCACCCGTGCCCACAACACTGCCCACGCGGCTAATGGCGCCCCGGGCCCCCGCACCAAGCAGGCGCACCCCTGCCCACTACGCTATCCCGGCCCCCCATGTGCCCTTGGCCTACCACGGCCGACTAGCCTGGTGCCCGGGGTACCCACTCAGCGATACTCAACTTTCGCAGCCACGCTCCCAGCCCGTCAACAGGGCTCCTGCACCCCTCCAAACGGGTTTCGAGCCTACACTCCCACCAACAACAAAACAACCTCCATTTTTGTTAATTTGACTAACCCAGCTAACTCACTCTACACTGACCCCGGGGTCCCTTGGGCGGGAGTCACTCCTCCCCCCAATCACTCATCGCACCATGCAGTCCCCATTCGCTCCATACACACAGACCCGCTGGCCTCACTCACTCACCAAGCACATGCTTCCACTTCACTCACCAACAACTCTTCAACACACTCACCGCTGAACTCTGCCATCCTTCTAACTACATCCCCTAACTAACTCGTGCTCCCACGTCGTCCCTTAAACTAGTAGCACGTTCCTTTTAACACTACGTAGCTAAGCTACGTCCCCTCTACACATTCACAAGTCTGTCACTGTTCTCAAATGTCCCAAAAATTATTTACCCAACCTACATCTGGCTACAATCCCTCTAACTAATCCATTCCACGGGCCCCATGACGACTTACCCCTGCCCCATGGAGCCGGTCTAACTAAGCTAACCCTTCCCCCTAACTAGTTTCCATCCTGTGCCCTGGTGGCACACGAAATGAACACAACGAATGGATGGATGAATGGATGGACGCAAACGCGGTGCACGGGCCGCCACTGCAGGCCCGTGTTGTAGCTGCCAACAGGGCAGTTCTCGCAGCTTGCAAACTGTTGCTTTCTGATCCTGGCGCACATGGCAATGAACAGGGGGGGGGGGGCAAAGCAAAAATTGAACGGGGCTGGTGAACAGGGGCAGTGGGCATGGCATGGCAATGGTGATCAGGCAAACACAGCCTGCAGAACAAGGCCGCTGCAGGCAAACACAGCCGGCAGATGAACTGGCCGGCACAGGCCTTGCAGAAAACAGCTGCAGACGATTCAGCCAGCACAGGCCTTGCAGCAAAACAACAGCTGCCGATGAAGCTGGCCAGCCTTCGCCGCTCAGTGGAGGTTGGTGGAGGGAGTGCGGTGGTGCTGGCCACTCGGAAGGCGGGCTCGGACCTACTCTACGGTCTCCCTCCCAACCTATCGCCTTTGCCTGTCATTGTCTATACCCACTCCCTTAATTTGTCAAACCCCAATTTAGCCCCAACTTATTTTTTTATTTTTACTTCCCCACTATAAATCGTCCCCTAACCCCCTTTATCTTCTTTGTTCGGCTAACCTATCCTGTCACCTAGCCTACTCCCAACCCCTACGTTCCCTTCCCGGAGGGGAATAAGGGAGAGCTAGCGTCCTGTGTCGAGGCCCAATCTAAGCCTCAGGATGGCCTCCCCAGACTTCAGCGATCTATAACACAAAGTGGGTCCAGCGGCCCACAACGACAGCGAGGGGATGGATGGTGCGGAGGGGTACATCTCCTAATCTACCCTAACCATTTAACTGTTAAACTACCCCGGGGCTTTCAACAAGCGCCTCTCGCTTAAACTATTGGTTCTAACAACCCAGATTCCCATCGCCTGTGTTGGTGTCCTCACAATTTCGGGCCTTGCCCCCCAATTTTCTCTCCGTGCCCTAACACGGTCTCATGGCTGGGACGCGTGCCTCCCCTTGGCAGGCAGGACCCTCTGCCGAATCTCCAGCTATGGCACCCCCGGGCACTACACTGCCTCCGAGCCTACCAGCTCCCTAAACACCGGGGAGTGCCCCCCATGGCACCTCCCCTGAAACGCACACGTGGCAGGCTGGCTTCCCAGGCCCCTTTCCGAGGGTCACCCGTGCCCACAACACTGCCCACGAGGCTAATGGCGCCCCGGGCCCCGAACCAAGCAGGCGCACCCGTGCCCACTACGCTATCCCGGCCCCCCATGGGCCCTTGGCCTACTACGGCCGACTAGCCTGGTGCCCGGGGTACCCACTCAGCGATACTCAACTTTCGCAGCCACGCTCCCAGCCCGTCAACAGGGCTCCTGCACCCCTCCAAACGGGTTTCGAGCCTACACTCCCACCAACAACAAAACAACCTCCATTTTTGTTAATTTGACTAACCCAGCTAACTCACTCTACACTGACCCCGGGGTCCCTTGGGCGGGAGTCACTCCTCCCCCCAATCACTCATCGCACCATGCAGTCCCCATTCGCTCCATACACACAGACCCGCTGGCCTCACTCACTCACCAAGCACATGCTTCCACTTCACTCACCAACAACTCTTCAACACACTCACCGCTGAACTCTGCCATCCTTCTAACTACATCCCCTAACTAACTCGTGCTCCCACGTCGTCCCTTAAACTAGTAGCACGTTCCTTTTAACACTACCTAGCTAAGCTACGTCCCCTCTACACATTCACAAGTCTGTCACTGTTCTCAAATGTCCCAAAAATTATTTACCCAACCTACATCTGGCTACAATCCCTCTAACTAATCCATTCCACGGGCCCCATGACGACTTACCCCTGCCCCATGGAGCCGGTCTAACTAAGCTAACCCTTCCCCCTAACTAGTTTCCATCCTGTGCCCTGGGCCAGGGGGTCTTCCACCCCTTGCCCGGGAATCCTGTTCACCCGAAAGTGAGGCTTCCTTTTTTTTTTTTCTTTTTTTTTCACATGCGCAGCACCAGCGCGGCAACTCACAGCTCGCGCACTTTGCACCTGCCCGTGACGTCATGCAGCTGCACGTGTACCTCGTCCCTCCTTGGACGGTACCATCCGGCAGGGATACCCCTCCTGCCGGATTCCAACCCCACGTGCAGCCATGACATCACCGTGCGCATAAAAAAAACAAGCCCCATGTCTCGAGGGGTTCCCCACGCGAACACATGTGCTTTGCCCGTTGGAGCTTAACACACACGATCACGTGGAGAACCCGTCCGGTCCAAATCCATAATCCTGCCTAAACTTTGTCCGTCCGCGGGATCGGCAAATCCACCGCTGGCGTTTCCGGACCGGGACTTCACTCTCGCAAGCGAGCACGTGGGGGCCTCGTGCGTTGCACAGCACGGACCTCGTGCTCACTGCTGGGTAAACCCGGCACGGTCCCCGAAACAGCTGCAGCCGCTACCCGGCTTTCTTTCCTCTGTCGCAGTCTCCGTCGCCATTCAACACACGCACTCCTGCGTGTTACGACGCTAACACACCTCACCATTAAACTCACACCGGGAGACGCGGCTGCATGTTCACACATGCCGACCGACATCTCCCTCACACACAGCGACCTTGCACACGCTGTCTCTCTCACACTCGGCCGCTCACTCACGCATGCCATTACACTCACACTACCCATACCACTCACACGTGGTGCTCCATTCATACTGGCCGTTTCACTCACGCATGCCACCTCCCTCGCACACGTGGCTTCACTCACTCGCGGCCTTTCACTCACTCGTGCCATTTCCCTCACACAAACCATACCACTCACACACGCGGGGGCACTCGCCCGCGGTGCCTCATCCACACACGGCGTGCTGGGAAGCACGATCTTCTGCACACTTACCACCCCACCACTCACACACGGGGTCGCTTCCACACACGGTCTTTGTCACCCACCCGGTCGCTCTCACACACGCCCTTGCACCCGCGCTATGCGTGCATTGCAGCATGCATTTCGCCACACTCGTGAACTCACACCTCGACACCACACACACCGGGACAACCACACTGGGGATTCGTGTCCCCACAAGGGTCTCCGGGGCCTCTATACCCCCCAAGCTCTCCGTGCACCTGTCCACAGCACTCCTCCCCTCAACCTCGCAAAGCACGACCGAACCCACCAGGTCGTGACTTGTCTCAAGGGGGCATACTCCCTCCCCTCGTTCCTGGAGGAGGCCATCCAGCTGCTCGCACCGGGTCTCTACCCAGTCCGCGAGCTCACCCCCATTATCCTCCACTACCTCCGTGTGTGTGTGTGCGTCACTTACCCCGTCTTCATCGTGTAGTCTTCCCTCTATCGTTCCCATCTCCCGTGTCTCTGTACATTTATTAGTTTCTGTTGTCCCCTTGTGTCTATTAGTCTCTGCTTCTTTCTGGCGTCTTTCCCTTATCTTTATGTAGGTCAACCTTGCTTTCTCCTTAAGTCGCTCCCGTCCTTCCCTGTTTTTCACTCGTTGCTCTTTCACGATCTCCGCGTACCTCCTCCTTGCTTTCCGTATTAATTGTTCTTTTCTCTCCCTCCCAATTACTTTCACCTCGTCTCTTATCTCCCTCGTGCACGTCTCCGTCACGCTTCTCGCCCAATACGTCCCCCGAATTATTTTCTCCTTACCCGCCTCCACCGCGGGCCCGACAGCGGTTGCACTCCCTCCCAGCTCGTTCGCTCCCACACGTGGAGTCGCCATTTTGAGCTCCGCTGCCATTGCCTTCATGCCCGCCTGCAGGCTTCGGCCCATGTTCTGCGTTGCACCCCGCAGTTCTTTCATTTCTTCCTTCATGTTTCTTTCCATTTCGTTCATTTGCTTGTTCATGCTTTTTATTTCGTTTTTCATTTCATGCGCATCCGCATTCATCTTTGCCAGCATGGCGAATAGCTGGGCCATGTCGGGTGCGCTTGGGTGAGCCGATTCGGCAAGGATCGGGGGGTTTTGGCGGAGAGGGGGAGGGGAGGTGTCATACACCGCGGCCGCCGCCGCACCTATTTCGGGCTCTGGGTTCAGTTGGGCGAGTTCGTGTTCCTGCACAACCAACATTTCCTGCACGGGGATTTCATCCTGGACCATGGATTCTACACATTCTAAATCCATTTCTAATACCCCCGGCTCCCGCTCGCCTTGAGACGCCATCTTATTTCTCGTAAAGGGTTAATTTGAATCGCTCGTAATTTGGAGGGAATCGGGGGTCGCTCCTCTCACCCCTGGACCGATTCCCGTGAATTTAGCTGGAGACAGGAGAGCCCGTTTTCCTGCTCTCCGACACCAGTGCCGCGAGGAGGGGGGTGGGTTTGTGTGTCACGACCTGACACCAGTGTTGCGGATTCGCGCCCGCCGGCGTGCGAGCGGCCACGTAACTCGAAACGCGGCACGTCGCCCACCGGACGGACAATCCCGTCGTGACCCTCTCGGACTAACGCCGGGAACTAGTCACGGGTGGGTCTTTCGGCCTCACCACGATCGTGCCAATCGGCCCCCGCGTGGGATAGGGTTGCTCGCCAAATTCGACCTACCTAAGTACCCACACGGAGGGTAGACCGGGCGATCGCACCTCGCCGCAGGTCGACTTCAGACACGGGCCACTTTAAGCGACCCGTTCCGTACTATCGGGATAACAGAGCGGTGTTATCGTCAACCTCGACGGTTTGATTAATTATTGGGCGTATTTAGCCCACGACCAACCCTTTACGTGAAGTAAGATGGAGATTCAATAAAGGAAAAGACGAAGCGAAACGGGAAAAACAGTTCAACATAAAGCACATTTATTCCGCGGCAAACGGAAAGCACACATATACAATTATACACCAAAAGCAAATGTAAAAGTAGAAGAAGCACAACAATTCTGCACAAAAAGCAAATGTAACAATGCAGATCTACTACCGACTACCGAGCACACGGCAACACTTATACAGTTTTACTTCACAGATGGCGCCGACAACACATATACTCAAAGCAAAAGAAAAAGGGACCACCCTCAACGATGAGGGGGGCAGACGGGCCTGGGGCCGAGACCGCGTCGAGCCTACCCGTCTGGTGATGAGCCGCAAAATGGCGGTGGCGCCCCGACTCCGCGGGCCTCGCTGGCACTGCCTGGAATGGGGTGGGAACGGGGCCCCTTCTCACACTATCTCAGCGCGGGGGGAAACAGGAGGGGGTTGTTGATGCTCGGGGGAATGAGGATATCTCGCTGGCTTGGGTCCCGCGACGAGCGACTCCACCGCCACCTCGGTCGCGTTACCGGCCTCCCCTCTCCGCAGCTCCCCGACTCTGACACGAGCGCCCTCTCGACTGCCTTCGCCGCCGCCACAACTCTCCAACTCTCCCACTCTCCACTCTTCTCAACTCCGTCCAACTGCGATTCAGAAACTCTTTTTCTCTCCCGATTCAGAAACTCCCTCAACAACTCTTAATTCGCCGAGCGAACACGGCCCTTTATAGCCCCCGGGGCTTCGCTCCTTCACCTTCGACCCTTCACCTCTGGCTGGCTCCCCATTGGACAGAGGAAAAGTGGGCGTGAATGATTTTTGATCCGCAAATCTGCATATAGCGATTATACTCCGACGCACCTGGAGGCGGGGCCAAATCGCCAAACGCTCGCTGATAGGACGGAACAGAAGTGGGCGTGAATCGTTCTTGATCCGATTTCTCAGAAAGGCTGATGTTTTTGCACCCGCTGCTCGGTGCGCGCCCTGTACGAGTCCAGGATCGGTGCCCACAAGCGGCGCGGGAATGGCGGTGATGCGATGGTTGCGAGAGCGAGATGTGACGGTAAAGGTCGTGGCTGTTGTGAAGCGGAGTTGCGGTTGGTGGTTGTTGTGTGATGGCTGTTGAGACGTGGTTGGTGGTGGTTGTGGTGGTAGTAATGGCGTCTGGTCCAAAATAAAGATAGTAAAAGAAAAACGGCTATCTAAAAGGGTCGCAGCCCGAATGAATGACATTTATTCCCTCTAAACAACGGGTTTGGGCCTAACTACACATATACTTACAGAGATATCTCACCTACGGGACCTGAATGGTGGTTTGCGAATTTCGTCAACCACAACAATATATATATATATATATATATATATATATATATATATATGTATATATATATATATATATATATATATATATATATATATATATATATATGTGTGTGTGTGTATATGTATTTATATATATACACACACATATATATATATATATATATATATATATATATATATATATATATATATATATATATATATATGTATACATATTAGGGTGGTCCAAAAAAATGAAAGTTCGAATTTCTCGCGGGCATGTTTGCCAAATCGTTCCTGACGTCGAAAAATGCAAAGAAACAAAAAATTAGCAGATTTGGAGGTGGTTTAGGGGTCCATCAAAGTCTCTCAATGGATTCATTATGATGTCACAATACTAATAGGAAAAATGAAAGGAAAGAGCAAAAAATGTTCTCAGTGGGCAGTGGGCAACTGGCGGTTGGTGAATTTCTTCAATGGTTGATCCAAGAGGAACAGTTCCGTGCTTTTCCGTGTAGAACACGCCATACTCACTCACTCTGGGAATCAAAAAGAAGAAGAAAAAAATTAGAGATTGTGGTGAATTGAAGGACGTGACGTGTGATCACATGTCGCACGGCTCGAGCACGGAATAGATAAAGCTAAGATTCCGCTCGGTCGGGGGGATTGTCCCAGGGGCATTGTCGTTTACGGCGGCGGCTCACTTGGTGCTCGTTGAATGGTGAGAATTGAGAGTATATCGGACTCCGTGCTTATACTGATTTATTTTGCGGTGATTAGTTGCACGTGTATACATTACTGCTTATGTACTCCTTGCTGCACCTGTATTCCCTGATGTGCCTGTAGAAGCGGCTTCAATCAAATGGAATAGAGCCTACACTCTGAAGGTTCTTCTCTCGCTTTCATTTCAATTTATTCCATTTGGTTTTCTCGGCTCTCTCAACCAATGATGGACAAGATCTACAAACCGGAGAGGTTCGACGCAGACCCAAACGCGACT